>NC_057762.1:21947631-22247631 GCF_010389155.1 Erigeron canadensis | reverse complement strand
TCATAACCATCATGACCCCAGTGTTAACTTTGGAAGAGTTGGTTCATTACATAGACCAAGAAACAGTTACTAATTCTTCTGGTATTTATTTTAGTGATAGTGGGGGCAGTTGATAAAGATTTGGATTGTTTGGCAAATCAAAAGGACTGTTGTGTTTTTTTTTACCTTCTAAACTCTGAGTATGATTTAGAATTGTTTGTTGACTACTATTCCTTAGATTTAAGTAGATATCTTACACCAAAAATGGATAATGAAGAAATTGAAGGTGATGGGGAGGGTGATGATGAGATTGAAGGTGGCAGTGAGATTAAGTCTAAAACAGAGCATGGTGGGAGTCGTAAAGGTCCAGTTAATGATGATTGTGAAGATGAGGATTATGTTGAAACTAGTGACACTGATGCTGAATCTGTTGCATCTTTAAACCATTTAATTGAGGGTGAAGATGAAATTAGGAAAGTTAGGAAAGGAAACCCCATTGCCAAGATACCAACACCTAGGCAACTTCCTCAACTTGGTGGCAATAAGCTTAGTATAACAAATGAAGCAGATGTCAAGAAAGGAGTTCACATTGAACATGAAAGCTTTTTGAAAGAATTAATTGAAGCACTAAAAGCCAAGGATGCTTCTGATGACATATTGAAACCACCAGAACCAGAACTTCCTAAATTCCCAATTCATGATCCTGCTACACATTGGATATTGAGGAGACCAAAGGTGGGGAATTGTGTGCAAACCATAACCAACTGAGGAAACGTCTATCCTACTATGCTCGAGCTAATGGGTATTCCAATTGGTTTGAGAGATCTTGTAAGACCAACCTAATTGCTAGATGTGGAACTAGGCCACCTAATATCTCAGATCCAGAGAAAGGTAAACAGAAAAAGAACAAGAGGTTCCCTGCAGTTCAAAAAAAGTGTACCTTTAGATGCTATGCTAGATGGATGTACACTGAGAAGTCTTTTCAAATATTGAGTTTGGTTGATGAACACACATGTGCTAGAAACTTTAAGTATGGATCATTGATAGACTACAAATGGAGTGTAAAACACTTTGCAGACAGGATTAGAGCTCAACCAGAAATCAAGTTGTGTGACATTCAAGACTTAGTTATGAAAAAGTACAAATGTACTATTTCACATCATCGGGCTAAAAGAGCTAGAACATATGCTCTGACAGAGTTTGAAAAAACTTTGGAAGAGCATCATGGAATGTTAAGGTCTTATGGTGAAGCAACTTTGAGAACAAATCCAGGCTCTACAGTGCAGTTGGGTACTACAACCAATTCAGATGATAGGTGCTACTTTGACATATTCTATATTTGTTTAGCTGGTGTGAAAGAAGGATGAAGGTTTGGCTATAAAAAGATTGTGGCTTTGGATGAGTGTTTTCTGAAGAAGCCATGCACTGGTGAGCTTTTAAGTGCAGTTGGAAGGGATGGAAACAACCAAGTATACCCAATTGCTTAGGCAATTGTGAATGTAGAAAATAAAGAAAGTTGGACATGGTTTCCAGAGTTGTTAATGATCTCCACTGCCCAGAAGGTCATGAACTTACCTTGATGTCAGATCAACACAAGGTAACTTAAATCTAGTTTATATATTAGGAACAAACCAATAATCACTATGTTAGAAGCATTGAGAGTAATTGTTATGCTTAGGTTAGAGTCCATGAGGGAGTTAAGTCAGGGTTGGGTGCATGATGTGTGTCTATCTATTTGGAAAAAACTAGAAGCCATAAAGAATGAGAGGACTTGTTGGTTGACTATACATGCTGGTGGTAGTTTATTTGAGGTTAGAAATTACAATAATTCATACACTGTGGACATGGATCAACAATCTTGTACTTGTAGGATGTTGGAATTAAGTGGCATTCCATATGTGCATGCTATTGAAGCAATCTATAAGTGCACCAGAGAACCAGAGGAGTACATCTCTTGTTGGTTTAGGAAATGGTTTTATGATGAAGCTTATAATTACAAGGTTGTAGTTCCGGTTGGTAGTATGGATACCTGGCCAGTAGTTGACTCATCTAAACCATTGCCCCCAAAACCTAGAATTATGCCTGGCAGGCCTAAAAAGAAAAGGATAAGAGTTGCCCATGAACCAAGGTTTGGGTCTACTAGAGTCACAAAACATGGTATGCAGATGACATGTAGGAAGTGCTGGGTAGTGGGCCACAATAGCAGAACATGTACTTCAGAACCCAAAAAAAGACCTTCTCATATACCAAAGCCAAGACAGAAAAAACCAAAGACTCCGGCAACTGAGAAACAGCTGCAACTCAAGAATCCCACCCTGCAACTCAAGAATCCCACCCTGCAACTAAACCAAATCCATCTACCCACCATAACAGTCTACCAACGGTTGAAAATCACTCTGCAAGTCAACCAGTAGAGAGGCCATTTAGTCCAGAAAGGAAATATAGGTATACTAAAGGAGACTATACGTTTGTGACTACAAGAACACAATTTTAGAATTCTGCCAAGACAAGTACAGGTATGGATGCTCATATATAGGTTTTAATTGCATATATGTATATATTTATAGCTATTTTAATTCACGTATGTTTACAGGAACTCCAACTGTTGGGACTTCAAATGTTGTCAAGGGCAATGTCATTACAAAGATTGGTCAAGGTAAATTCAGCACTCAACCAAGGGTTGGCAACCAGGAACCAGTGAAAAAGGGAAAATAAAAGTGCTAGGTTTGAAGAGAAGGGCACCAAGCTACAGGATTTTATAGGACAGACTCTCCAAAACCAAACCTAGTCCTAGCTTTGGTACCCCCTTTTCCCTTATCGCCACTATCTACTTATCACTCGATCCATGGTTTCATACATTATCAGTTATTTATCTTTTAAAATATCTCCATTAACCCTTTACATCATTTACTTTTACATCATTTATTTACACCACTTGACACCCTCTCTACCACCAACAGTCGCCCCTACAACCACATTTTCTCCGCCATGACCACCGTCGCATTGCGGGATACCATGCTAGTTATTATGTGACTTTTTGACATGTAATACTGTATATATGTATAATTGTACGTATGCCAAACAGCGGCTTAAGGTTTTTAGAGGCCTTAAACGATGTAAGTTTTAGGGGCCTAGTTCACTAGCATATAAATTAAATTAAACAAAAAGAAAGTAGCTCAACTTATGTCATCGAATTACTAGTAATAAAAAGATGCCAATGTGGATGTAAAAATCAATAAGGGTGTTACTGCACTGCAAATTATATAATGGTAGTTAGTTTAAAGTCCAAACATTAAGTCTAGTATACAAAATATTGAGCCCTGCATTTTTTGGGCCTAAAGCAATCGCCGATATCCATAGTATTATTGAGCCATCTATGTATGCCCCTCGAAAAGGTGGGCCTGCATCCATATCAATTTCTGGACTTTATGAATTGTGGGCATCAAAATTAATGGACTTAAAAAGGAATTAGGAAAATGGAAGACCAAAGAAGACCCAACTCATATCATACCACAAACTTGGCATTGACCTGACCAAGCGCTCTAGGGAGATCACCTTCACTTCACCCATGTTCCGAGAATATAAAATAGCTTGGCTAATGATGGCCCATATAAAGTTTTGGCCCTTCTTGGTTGGGCTGCCTATAGTGCAAAAGGTGAACAAGATAGACTAATTAATATCGACATGTCAACAAGATTGGAAGGAGTCGACCAAAAGTTTCGCCGAGGAAGTAGATTAAGGAGGACATATCAATAACATCCTTGCCCCATTGTCATTCCTTGTTCATTATCAGACAAAATGTAACCAAATAGTTTTGTGGTCCGGTCGCTCAAACTGAATACAAGGCTACCCTCAACAAAACCACCCAAATTAACTTTAAATCTTAATTGGTTGCCTCTCATGACACTTGAACTTGAGTCGATCATGATAGTATTAGATTCTGAACTTTTTCGTGTGAATGTATGTCAAACATCTCGTTCCTTCTTTCAGATTTCCCATAACTTGGATCACAAGTTGAATTCATAATGCTTCTTGCCATGTTTTCTTTTCTATTCACACAAAATGAGGTTAACAAATATATTAACCAACAATTAAAATAACATCTATAGTTGTATTGACTCCATGGATGGGTTATATGAGGATCTACATTATTGTTGTGCTAATCAGTTAAACTTATTTTGCGATTGCAAATGTAAGATTGAACTTTTCTATCTTTGATTTTCTTCAAATGTTGCGTTTGTTATAATATTAACAAAATGTGGATTTGTATTGTTAGTTGAAACCGGCTACACCTATAGCTCGAGGGTCTAGTAACTCCGTAAACCCAATAAACTAGTCAGTCGACCATTAAAAATGTATAAATTGGCTCTATATGTTCAAATCCGCGAAAGGATAACCGGATAACCGTCTCTTTACAGGTTGACGAACAAAAAAATTGGTTGTTCTTTTGAGCCATCCCGGATGATTGTTTGGATCGATGGAACCCCGACCTGTTATCCTTCCACTGTCGTGAGCGAGAAGTTTTCGCAGCTCTGTGAAGCCAGCCTTACGCAGTGCCTCCTACTCTAGAAACCATGAAACCCGAGCCTTCGCTCAAGCCACATGGTCCAACTCGCGACTTGGAACGGGCAAGCCAGTTTGTGCTCCAACAGACCCAATCAGCCTGGAACCGGTCAAAGTCCAACCATTTTGATACCCTCACTTGAGTAATAGGCAAGCGCTACCAAGCCCGGTGCCAATAACTCTAGAAGCAGCCTTTATAAAGAACAAAATAGTTACTTAATATACCGATGTGGGATACATGTAAACATACTGTGTCATCAAAAAACTTTGTGTTTTGCTCTCATTTAAAGTCTTCTTTTTTTTTTTTTTTATCTAATTGGTAAGTTTATCTTTTAGTGTTAGAAATTGTAATAAGTGATGAGAGAAAATGTTTTCTGTAATTGTATATTTTTTTTTTTTAAATTAACCTACCCATGTGAATTAATATTAAAAACCCATTGATGTGTATCATAGAAAACAACTAAAGCTTATATAGTTATAACCTTGTTAAGGATGGTGAGTTTTTTTAAAACGTTCGCAATGAACAAATGTATTCGTGTAGAATTTGATCAGAAATACTATTTAATTAGTTTGATGTCTACATTGCAATCGAAATTGAAAAATACATTTATGAACTACAAAGTTATAAGGTCACCTAATACACATAATTGCATGCTAGCAATTGATGTCTACACTGCAACTGAAATTGATGCATCAAATTAAGTCTTGAATGACCGTTTTGAACATGTATAGATATGTTGACATGCACAACCAAAAATGATCATTTGAATATCAAGAGATTTATGGGCCGTTATGAGAATTTGTTGTAATGGAATGCAGTATGCCTCAATGGTTTGATGTTAATTACGACCATGCCACCATGAATAGTAGAAAACGGCAATTGAAGCTATCAAAACGACAATGCTTTTTTCAAGATATTACGGTGATTAATTAAGCTGTATAGGAATAATAATATACAACTTTGTATCCTGGAAAGCAACTTGCGGGTTTACAAAAGATACAAGAACGGTACTTGCGTGTTGCGACGGCCGTGGAGTTTGCAGTGGCGGTGGTAGTGTAACACCCCAATAATTTTAAGATAAATAAATTAACCCTTTTTGTAGTCTTGACATTAAAATAATTTCCTAGTAATTTATTTTTGGATATGGGGTTAATTTAGTTGGAACTTTAGCGGATAGCGGGTATTTTACCCACCTAATTTCATTAGATGCATGGCATCAAGATGAGATGTCAGACAATTCCTTTTCTTGTGACTCATTTTCCACCCATCTTCTTCTTGAACTTTCCTCTCAAATCCCTTTTAATCCAAACTCCATCTTTAATTCATCCAACAATCCTACTAGTAAATAATAACAATATCATTCAAGATTTGATCATCAACTAAGAGAAATTGAAAGTGTGAGATGGGGGAGTGTGGGTCGATTTCAAAAGGGAAAAAGGAAGGAGACTAGAAGTGTGAATTCAATTCTCTTCACGTGTGTTTATTTTAATTAATCAAATCCTTCCAAGAATTTTAACAATAATCTTCAACAAGCAAAAATTGAAAAGCTAAAGTTTATGTATGGTAGTGGTGGTGGCCGAATTTTCAAGAGAGAAAAGAGGGAAGGAAGAAGTGTTATTTAAAGTTTAATTTCTTGAATTTTTGAGGTAACAATCTATTTTATTTAACCTAGTTTTGATGTTTGTTTCAAGAATTAGGGTTCATGCAACCATCCAATTTGGGGGTTTTGAGTTGGATCATGATTTTGTCAATATCACCACATTTTATTGTTTATAACTTGAATTATGATTATTGGGTTGCATGAACTTATTGGTTTGAGTTGTTAGTGACCATTATGGCCAAAATGAGAATTTGATAATTTTGAGCATTAAGATGAAATGGCCACATGTTGGTGGTAAAATGAGATTTTTAGCAAAATAATAAATAATTGAGGTTAATGATTTTGAAAGATTAAACTTTGTTAAGTGAAACTTGATTTTAAGCCAACTCAAGGAAATTGGGGTTGGGTGGATAGGAATGCTAGTGAATCGATAGTTTGGCTAAGTGAGTTAGCCAAGATTATGAATAAAGTCTTATGTGCATATTGTATTGATTTGCTAAGTTAAAAGCTTTGCACTTGTTGTAGCATTGTTGATTGTTGTTAGTCGCGGAGGGGGTGAGTAATCTTGCATACTCTTATATGTGCGTTGGGTCGATTACCATACGATGGTGGATTCCATGTGTGGTAATCGATTCGGCGTTAGGGCCTAATTTGAGGCCGGGGCCTAAGAACCCCATAGTTGAGATGAGATAAAGACCTAAGAACCTTTGAGGCCTAAGAACCTCTTGAGATTATTGTTTAGCGTATATGGATCCATGTATGTTTTGTTAGCGCAAAAGTGAGTATGCAAGTGATGATATGACGGTATCATTAGCTACATGCGATAGTCTTTTGTGTTTTTGCCCTCCTTCGTATGTATATTTGTATGCAAGTTTATTCACTAAGCATTCGCTTACGTTTTAGTTGTTTACCATTTTATAGGTGGTTCCGGAAGAAAGAACTAGGTATTGTTGATTTGAAGTTGTTGACTTGAAGTGTTAGTGACTTGAAGGTATTTGGTCATCCGTAGAAGAATGACATTTTGGTTAGAAACCTAGTTAATTCCCTCTCAAACTCTTGGCTCTTGATACATGTGTCTTTCGAATGAGAATGTTGTGTATGATGTATTTTAAGTCTTGAAGTCTTGACTATTATGGTGGATTGAAGTATAAATCATTTTGGAGTCAACTTGGTCATTTCGTCACTTTGGGTAAATGCGGGCGAGTGACCCGCTTGGTTGTTTTAATGTAAATTTCAATGGTTAAAGTTTCGAATGTAGTAATTATGTTGTAAATTACGTCATGTGAAGGTTTGAAATCAGATTTGATGTGTGATGGAACTTGTGTTTGAGTTTGGAAAAGGTTGCAAATTGAGTTAATAGTCAAATTTGACGTTTTGTGTGTGCAGCAAGAGTACAGACGCAGACACGGCTAACCGTGCTCAGCGTCTGCAGTATTTCCTCTTGGTGTTCAGTTTCTGAGAGCACGGACGCAAAGCACGGTCGACCGTGCTTGCGGCCGCAGTTTCTCTATCTTCGAGCAAAATTTTTCCGAGCTTCATCCGATGTTTTCAAGGTCTGAAACTTATAGGGTATATTTATTATAACATATTAAGGTGTTCTAATTTGTTAGATTTTGAATTTGAACATTTTGAGTTTTTCACTTTATTTTGTCTAAAATTTTTCTAAGTATTGATTGGTAAAATAAAGTCGACTTGTAAAAAAAAATGGTCGAGTCAAGTTGAGTTCTTTCAGGTAGTGGCGGCGAAGATTGGTGTAGGTGGTGGTGGTCGTGGTGGAGGCAATAACAAGTAGTGTCAGGGCAAATCCAGAAATTTCAAGTGTTGGGGGCTAAATTTTTCTTTCCAAATGACTTGATCGTCTTTAAGGATTCATGAACCTAAAATAAGCCGTAAAAAAAAGTCCTAGAATAGATGCACGAATTAAATTATTTAAACTTTTTCTAAAAACGTTGACAAATGTTATATCAAGCAAAAGTCATTTAGAGAAATTATACAAATTTGTAGTTAACAATAAATATATCATGCTTTTAGAACAAATATATTTAAAAAACCCTAAAAGTATAAAAATAATAAGTTTGACATTATTATAATAGGACAAATTAAAAACTCACAAAAGTTATACAATAAAATAAAATAAAAACTCTAAATCCCATAAAAGAATGACGGATGTCTAAAATCAATGTTCATCTCAATATTCAATAATCAACCAATTTTAATATCTTTTGAAGTTTTCTAATATTTGTTATTTAGTTTTATTATTTGGATGAAACTTTTTCTTCTATAGGTTGGGATCATACTATTTTTTGAATTGGGTTCATTTTATATAATGTATCAAAATTGTTAAAGTTGAGTTAGTTTTGACTGGTGTCTTACTTCCCCCTCCCATAAGGTTGGATCCGCCAATGAGTTGTAGGTTATTAATGTAATTTGGTTTTGATGAAGTGTTAAAACTTAAAATGTTAAACAAGGCTTATTTTTTTTATAATATAGTATAGATAGTTTTAACTACATGACTCAAAACATAAACGAATTAAAGATATCGAAGAAATGTAACGAAGTTTCACTTGCTCATTTAAATTGATATAAATAAATGAATGAATACTACATCTAAACGAACAAAATTTTATGCTTGTGTTGGTTCAATTCCATTAAATTTAAGCGAACAATTGAACAAACAAAACCATGAATTAGACATAAACATACATACAAGATTTAAGAACATATGTAACGTACTATTTTAAGTCTTGTTTGTACTAGGCCCACAGTATGCTTCATCGTATAAACAACAACTAATAACGTAGACATAGAAAATGGATGAGGAAACCTATGGGACCAACAACCAGTTTCACTAATAAAATAATCCACCGAATTCATAGACATCCTTATCCATATCCATTTAATTTTATATCAACTAATCATTCATTCATCTGCCTATAAAAAAAACACCCACCCAACTGAACTAAACATATATAACATTCGAATACTCTTTTAATTAGAAAGGAGCAAAAAAAAAAAAAGGCATAAAAGTTTCTTACATAATGGCTGATATAGCGATGCTAATGGCTGAAGAATATGAAAAGATGATGAAAAAGATGTCAAAAGATGATATTCATCATAATAATAGTAGTAATGATGATATTGATCAGCTGTTGTTACCATTATCATTATCATCATCAGCTAATAATAATATGGTTGTGTCTGGAGGGTGGATTATCAAAAGTAGGCCTCATTTGAAGAAATTTGTTCATGAGCCTAAATCAAAAATCGGAATTGCAACAATTGATGGTTTCTTCTCACCTTGATTAATGTAATCTCTATTTTATATGAATATGTATATTTATTGATATTGATGATTTTATTTTATTGCATGGGATGTTTCATGGGTTTTTTTTAAGTTTGTAAATGATGCAATTATTGAATTTCTTTTGTAATTTCTTCGCATTTAAACTTATTGTAATTGGTGATCGATCATCTATTTTGCGGTGATTTTATGTTTAAGTTCATCAGTTCGAATCCGATCAGAATCATCATTTTTTTCATCAGTACTTTTTGGTTCATTGCGACGGTTCAATTCATGGTAAATCGATATAACGGTATTCAGTAAATCATATAGAAGAGTTAGTTAAAAAAATTCTAGGAAAAAAAACTAATCTATAAAATTAGAGTAACGATATATTAACCTAAAAATTTTTATCACAAGATATGTATAATCCATTCATTATCTCTCTCCATCTTTTTGATTATATCAAGTGTCACCTAAAGATCAACTTAATAATCAACCTAAAGCTTTTTATTACATGATATGTGTAATCCTTTCATTATCTCTATTAATCTTTTTTTTTTATTAGGTTAACTTTTGATTATGTCAAGTGTCATCATCATGTAGTTAGGTTAATTATTAGGTTGTTTTGGTTAGGTTAATTATTAGGTTGTTTTGGTTAATTATTAAGTTTGTATTGGTTAAGTTAAAATTAAAATGTTGATAGAATATAATATAGAACAATATGTTTAATGAGAGAGATAATCATAACACAAGCACGAGTCATATGTAAGTCAACAGATAAACTGATAATACCATGTAATCAAACAAAGGGATTGTTATCAGACTACTCTTGTTATTATTTTTATAAATAGTAGTGCATCGTTAAAAATGTGACTATTTCTCTTTAAACTATATAAATTTTAACTTTACCATTTGCAGAAAACTAACTCTTGCAATAAGTTTCTTTTAGTGTCTTATAATCCAACTAATCTAAAATTCACATCCAAACACCCTTTAACCAGAGAACATGACTGTAAAAACCATCTCCAGGAAAACATTTCGTCTCGGCATACAAAAGTAACCTCAACCACCGGTACAACGTTTTAAGAACAATAATATCCGAAAAATAAAGGAGAATATTAGTTTTCATCAACTCAAAAGTGTAAGAGTTGAAACATTTGTGTCTTAATACAAATGGAGGTTCCTCGATTACATCTAAGACTATCACCAAACGAGCTTCTTCTCTGCTCCAACAGTTCCTTCCTAAACGCAACACCTGCATACCTGCAAACATGTAATTGTATGATACTTGTTACCATTATCTTACATTCATAGTCTAAGCATTTTTCCCCTGACCCTTCAGTTTTGCGGCAACTTGTTCATCGGATAATGGCAGGTAGTAGATACGAGGAGTTGCTCTTGTCTTCCTGAACAGATCATCTAGTGTAAGAATTGGAGGTTCGAATTTTGCAGGGAGCGGAGGAGGTGGAGGAAGAGCCGGTTCTCTGGATTGTGGTGGACGTGACAATGGTGGTGGTGGTGGAAGTGGGAGCGGGGGCGGTGGAGGAAGCTGCTGTTGAGGTGGTTTCTTGGCTGCTGGGGGTGGAGGAGGTGGAGGAAGCTGCTGCTGTGGTGGTTTCTTGGCAGCTGGAGGTGGTTGAGGTTTGGCGGGTGCGCTGATGTTGACAGGAGCCACCGGAGATGGCAAAGGAGCTTCAGTTCGACTCTTCACCTCTGACGGATCCACAAACTCAGCTATAAGAAGACGTCCTCCATACGCTGGCCATTGAAGGTTGTACACAGCATTTCGGGTGTCTACAGCTTCTTCAACTGATGAATACTGCAGTGTACATGAAGATGAAGGATTGTTAAACTCTACCCTTTGGGAGCAAAAAGACTAGTTTACACATTTGCTATTTCTAAAAAACAGGGACTAGTTTACACTTTCATTGAACTGTAAAAATCTGTTGTTGCACAAGATCAAAAAGAATATACATGGAGGAAAAGTATAATTCCTTATTTATTGATTTTCCAGACTCCCCTGCATTTTGACCTTTCACCAAAACAGATCCATCGCTAGCATATTAACTACAGACTTATTAGCACTACAAACTCATTAGTAGAAATATATATATAGAGAGAGAAAACCTAATTCGGGTAACTGTTCCCTACATCTACCATTGTCACCAGTCAATTGCTAGCTAACTTGTTTGCCATTCAAATGATAAGTAACTCTCTATTGCATCTTAATTATATATAATGGTCTAAAAAATGAGAGATCATGGGTGAACATATACATGCATCTAGATGTGTAAAGTTAGGCAGGCTGGATATTAGGTCAAAACGAGGTATTGCTTGATTGGGCCAGTTTGACCCAAAACAGTATATAGTATGTGAGATTTTAAAATACATTGTTTTAGTCACAGGCCAACTCATTGAATAATTTATTTACAAAACATATGCATCATATAACAGTTCGAGCTAGTTTCACCCGTTTTAATTTAAGCTATTTCTTTGACCCTTTTGACGTATTGGAGATATACATAAACCACAAAACACATAAAAAATTGCCACCTCTATTAGCATCCGAAAGAATCCAACATAACATCAGGCCAACCATCTGTTACCTAGAGGAATTTGCAGAAGAAATATACTTCTAATAGTAACGTGTCTACTTATCTTTAAAGTATATAAATCCAACTTACGATCCTAACCTCTGGCACCATGTAAACAAAATAAACAGATAGAACAAAATAAAAATTAATCAATTATATTACACAGATATCACGAGCTGTACATGTTACATAAAGATGGAAAAAAATCACGAGCTGTACATCTATACCAAGAATGGTGATGTGCAATCTCATAAAAACCTAGACCAACAGGTACTTATGGTCCCCTTGTCCATATATTAGCAACAACATTTATAATTCTATCAAACTCAACACTCACTATATTTTTCCTCACATATGATAGCTTGTGTTTAACTAAAGAAAACGTAAAACACAAAAATACAAGAAAATCCCCATTTTCCATATACAATGCCGAAACAATAAAGATTATGCAAGTCCTGATACATCATCTCATCTCCAAATTGTCGTCATCTATGGTTCTATTACTACTGTTTTTTAATCCACACCATAATAGAGTAAAACAATCATAACACTTCACATGTAAAACATACACGCATAAAAACTATGATAATACTAACGCAGTAAGAGATAGCAAGGTAGCTTACAGTAACATAACAATGAGTCTTGATATGATCCATCCAAAAACTAACAACTGAACCAGTTTTACCAAGAAGATCTTGCACAGCTTTTAGAGTGAATGGACGCACAAAATGATCAATTCTGAGAGAAGTAGTAGGAGTTTTTGATGATGGAGGCACTGCAAAATAAATCAGGTATAGCTTAGAGACCTTCTTAACAAACATTTCACATAACAGAAGACAAGTATGATAGCTCACCAACACGTTCCTTCGGAACCTCATTGCTAACTGAAGTATCAGATCTCGAAAAACTGTTCTTTTTAGAGGCCTGGAACGCACCCTTAGGTGTAGTAGATGCGGAAGTATTAGTTTGTTGTCCAGGGACCTTCTGGCCTTCAGAATTCCACCTGCGCTGTTTCTTTGTTACCTCACTGTTTGCCACTGCTGATTTGTCTGCAACGTCAGCAATATATAGTCATTTATTAATAAGGAATATACATATATACAGCTATACAAGTAAGCAAATAATTTGGAAAATCTGGAGAAGATATAAACCTAGAAAACAGGTTAAAAGTTAAAACTTTGGAGGTGGCAATATAACCCATTGACATGTGGAATGGGTTGAGATTCAAGTGATGTAGTTATGGAAAGTCATGCATATTTGTTTTAACATGAGTAATGAGTAATGACTTCTCTAGTTTTCTGTGGTTATACTTGAACTACTAGATTTTAACAGTAATATAAAAGTGTTTTGCATGAAGTGTTTCATGTCACCCGTTCGAGAAAAAATTGACCTGTCCCAAAATCTAAGCAGTTAGGACCAAAACTTCGGTGTTTCGGTCAAGGAATGGTATACGAAATATCGGTAATTTCAGTGGAATTTCGGTGGTATTTCGGTAATTTTAATAATATTATATATATTATATATATTCCAAAAATTCACAATTATAAACAAATAGCAGTTATATTAATTAAATACTTCATCTAAATATCAGAAGTCAAGCTTAAAAGTGTCAACACTTGATAGATTAGTGTTAAAACTCGCACAAATTAGTGTTGCTTATGTTGTATTTTAAGTTTGGACAAAAATAAAAAATAACAAATAAAACCTGAAAAACTGGTATACCACCGAAATTTGACCGATTTCGGTGATTTCGGTAAATTTCACCGAAATTCTCGGTACCGAAATTTTGGACAGAAATCTAGACCGGTATATCAGTGGAGGACCGAAAACCGAAATACCACTGGTATTCCACCGAAATTGACTACATAGCCCAAAATAATCCATGTAACTCTTTACCAAACTCCCCATTCCCCCATCAAAAATTTCGCCACCTAAATATTCAAAAAAGGACTACAATTAGGCTGTGTTCTTAAAACAGAGAGCAGAACAATTGCACTCCAATATGTTTAACAATTCACCTCAAGGACTACAGCCAGATAACATCTACCAAGTATCACAAAAAATTCCATAATACAAAACTGGTATTGAGAAGATATGCATTAAAAAGGTCATTCCCATATTTCATCAAAAGTAGCTGACACTAGTAGGGAACACTAATGTATTGTTGCGGGTAATAAAGGAGCTTAAGGAAACTAGTACTGGGAGTCGTTTCAAAAATTTGCTCAGCAGCTCACGTTATAGTGGTCAGAAACTATGATAAGATTAAAGAACACCTTCAACTACTCAGGACACCACACCACCTGATGATTACCTAAAGAACAAACAGGTATCTATGTTTACAAACGCTCCAAGAAAATCCTTTTGCAGATTAAAAAACCAGAGCAGTCAAAACAAACTATGAGTAACGAAAAACAAAAAAGCATACTTAAGCCACCAATATGCAATAAGATAAATTTAATGTAAGAGATATAAAGGTAGGACTGTAGGAGACATGATCATAGGATAAATTTTTACCATCAAGTTTTCTTTTTGTCAACACCGCAGTCAGCTCACTTTCAGTATTCTTGGCAGCAGGTGTATCCTCAACCATTACATCAACAGGCCCATCCTCTTTAACCACACCCACCTCTGTTTTCTCCCTCATATCTCCTACATCTTTCGAGTCAACTTGTTTATTCTCTAATGTATCCTCATCCATGGAATCATCACCAGAACTTCGATCTAAATTTAATTTCTCAGGAGAACCCATATCTCCACTATCATTTTTCTTGTCTATATTTATACTCTCAGAAATGCTGAAATCTTTTTCTTCGGTAGTAACCTTGTCCTCATGTGACTCATCAGCCACAACTGACTCTGTCTCAGGCTTATAATCGACTTCTAATTTGACATCATCAGCAATTACAATATCCTTAAGTTCATTCTTTTCACTAATTGACATAGCAGTATCAATAGAAATAGAATCAGATATTACATGGCTGACCTCAACTTCATGGCTGCCAATATCAGTTGAATTAGGCTTGAGTTCTTCATTTGACTCTCCAGCACCCGGTTGCAACTTTGAGACCTCTTCAGTTATCATAACCTCACTATTCTTGTTTTCACTACCCAAATTTGCTGGCATGTTATCTTTTTCTAAGCTCACATCGTTATCGAAATCCTCTGTTACTTTATCTTTCTCTAAGCTCTGAGTCTTATCTAATAAATCTATCTTGTTATTGTCCTCTAAGCTTTCATTTTTGGCACTGCTGTTATCCATGACACTGGTGGTATCCTCTGCAACAATCAAGTTGGTTGTTGCCTCATCAGATGGAACCTTGGGTTGGTCAGTATTATTGACACCATTGTCATGAGTTTGGTCAGCCTGTTTTGATATTTCAGCACGAATAGCTTCATCCAACCTCTTAACAAGTTCATCTTTCAACCCTTTCGTCATTAGTTTGCGTCTTTTGAGTTCGTCTTTCAGCTCAGTTACTCTCCACTGGTCAAGGGAACGGTTTTCAAGGATAACATATGGCGAAGACATGTTTTTGCTTTCAGACATATCTACTATTCAGTCAATCTCCCTGTCCCTGTTGTAACATCAGATTCATTGATCAAACCTCATATCATGGTAAAACACCCTTCTATGAATACAACGTCAGTACCAAATATTTCAGGTCTGTTACTGAATTCAAATATATAAAAAGTAAACATATAAGAAACAAAAAACATAAAATTCAAATAATTGACAAACTGCTTCACATATAAATAAACGCCTTAATTTCTACAAATTAAATAAAGCTTTATTTAAAGTAGAAAAAAGAAATCAGTATTTGAGCGACCATAAACAAGCTACAAGTCAACTAAACTTAACATAAAATACGTAGACACGTAGTCATCATAATTTGTATGAGAAATATCAGATAACGCACAATCTAAAGAAATGAAATTATTGTAGTTTGTTCTGTGAACTGCGAACCAACAGTCGACGCCCACATCCCAGTCGGGACTTAAACATATAAACACTAGGCCGAAAACTCATTGGCTCTTCAAAACATATAAATTTACATTTTGTTCACTCGGGATCGTAAAATGACCTAATTTTTACGAGGTTCAATAGGGGAAGGCAAAAGCACTAGAAACTACTTAGCAAACACATTTCGAGCAAAAACGCAAGCAATGTCATCGATAGCCGAAAACATCTAATCACATAATGAACATATTGTTACAAAGATCAATAAATATATAATTTGAAGTCCACAAACACAATTCATGAATGTTAATTTAATCAGCAAAAATAATAAAGCATTTCCAATATTATTCAATTAGAAATAAAAAATAATAATAATAATAATAATCAAAATTGAACAGATAATGAAGAAGACTTACAATGATGTAAACCTTGACAAGAAAACAATACCAGTGATTATAAGTAACTTGCTCCGATTATATATATATAGCTTATATATATATAGGTAATAAAAAGATAGAAACCCTAAATTCAATACCACAGAAACAAACCCATTATTAGAGGAAAATAAAATAGAATAAGGGAAAATTATAAAACCATAAACGATTATTATTCAAAAAAAGAACAAATTAAAACTAAGATGTTGAAATCCCAATCGATAGAGAAAAAGATAATATCGGGGTAGATAGAAGAATAAGATGTAAGAAACCCTTGAAATTTGAAATGCATTTGATTTTTTTTATTTTTTCTGTGGGTCGTATTTATTTAATTAATTAACAGTAGAAACTGGGCATTGTCGCGATGAGATGAAGTTCATAAAGTGTGATAAGTTATACAAGTACATATGTCATAAAGTATGATAATCAAATGTGTTAGTCGTACGGGATCTGCCCTTGAATTTAAAAATTCGTTGAAAGTATATCGAATGACCTCTTTAATGAAAGAACATTAAATTTTAAGAACACCCATTTAATTTTTATAGTTTATCGATGTACGATTATTGAGATAAAATTTTTTGAGTGAATTAGAGGAATAAAATGGTTTATGGAGAACAGAGAAAAAAATGAGTAGTTGAGATTTGAGTAGAGAGATAAAAATGTTAAAAAGTTGAAAAAATTTGACGAAAACAAAAGTTTTATAATGTAATAGAGATACTATAGATAATTAATTGGGGAAAGAAACAAAATGGCCCTTTTTCTTATAAAAAAGAGATTATGGCACTGGAGTGTAACCAATTATGACTCAATGGTTATGTAGTGTAGTTACCTTTTAGACTGGCTATCTAATGTAATTATCTTCTATTTTTGTTTTTTTAATGCATCCTACTGGGTAACATTGTATTTGTAACCACTAATGCCACGTTGGACGTAAAAAAGAATAGGGATTAAGACACCAGAGTGTAACCACCTATGAGTGAATGGTTATGTAATGTAGTGACCTACGAAAGTGTTAAATTGATGTAAGAACCTCTCTATTTTGTTCACTCAATGTATGCGAAAGTGTTAATGATAATAACAATCATTTTTCCATCTTTCACTTTTTGATAGTGACAAACTCTAATCCTCAAATCAGATTGTGTTATGATCACCCCATCATCGTTAACTATAAAGATCCGGCCATCCCATCCCCACCATCATCAAGATCCAATAAAGTTGGTTTACAGTGGGGTAAAAGGGGGTGATTTTGATAGAGGATGACGACGGTAGTTGTTTGGGTGGTGACTTACATTTGTTTATTTTATTTGTGGCAGTCAGCGGTGATACGTGTCCGGATGTGGAGACAGTGGAAAGATGGTCGCACCTCTTGAATAGAAGAAAAATTGAGACCAAGAGTCCAAGACCACCCACTGCAACCTCGTCGGAGTCTAAGACCATCCACCATCCATCTCGTCGGATTTCACAACCCACAACCGTTACCATGACGTACAACAGGTCAACCGTAACATGAATAGAACAAAAATGAGAGGTTCTTACATCAAATAGCCAGTTTTAAAAATCACTACATAACATAACCATTCAGTCATAGTTGGTTACACTCCAGTGCCATAATCTCAAATTAAAATTAACATTGTTACTGGCTACCGGTACAACAGGTCAACCAGTACATTAAAAGAACAAAAATGAAAGGTGCTCACATCAGATAGCCAATTTGAAAGGTCACTACATTACATAACCATTGGATCATAGTTGGTTACACTCCAATGTCATAATCCCTATAAAAAAAAATGAGTTAATTGCAAAAAACATACATGTGGTTTATCAAAATTACAAGTTTAATCCTTGTTTTACATAACGACGGCTTTGATCTCTGATTTTTTTACCAAAAATATTGATTTTTTACTAAATTATTGATTTTTGGACCAAAAGTATGGATATGGGTCAAGATCAAGAATCAAAACGATAATTTATAATATAGAGCTACTTGTATTTGGTTCGATTCTAGACAATTCTTGTAATTCTAATTGTACTTTCTGACAACTAGTAACTTGCTAGTTCATCTATTATAATATATAAATTTTGCCGTTAAAAAAAACGATAATTTATAAAAAGAATGGATAAAATATAGAGTTAACAACTTAAATCGTCCTTGTGGTTTACCTAAATTGTCTAGGATCGTCCTTTATTTTTAAAACTGTCTATTATCATCCTTATTAGATGGAAAACAATCACGTATCATCCTTCCTGGAAACGGACGTTTACTCCATGCCGTTAACCCCATCACGTGCTGCCCACGTGAGGGCATTTGTGTATTTTCCCCTTCTTGTTGACCGATCCCCACCACTACTCACTTTCTTTATTCCTTTTCCTTTTCTATATATTTACGCCAAAATCTAATTTATTCCCCCCAACCCCCTTTTTCTTTCAAAACCCTAATCCCCAAAACCAAAATCACACTCAATCCTATACACAAAATCACCCACATCTTCTTCCTTATTCATCTATGTAAACCCTAATAGCTATTATGGGGTGTCCATTATATACCATTCGTGTTGTTGGTGAAGAATGGGATCTTGACAATATATATCGTGAGTATATGTATTTATGTTTTTCTTTATATCACCTTTTTCTTTATATATTTATATGAATATCTGTATGTGGGTTTATTATTGTATTTATTTATTTTTTTTAAATTGTAGACTGTTACGCTGGCCAGTTGGTGCAATTGAAACATGGTGTGATCCTATTTATAAGCTTGATACTTGGAAATTGATGTACAAGTTCAAGATCAATCCCACCAATGGTGTTAACATGTGGGACAATGTCAGATACCAACCATGATCATCCCCCCTAAGTATCACACACCTGTGGGGAGGCCCAGAAAGAAAAGAAGAAAGACAATAGAAGAGATTCAAATGGCAAAGAATGGGAAGTTGTCTAGGAAACTTAGGTCAGTTGTTTGTAAAAATTGTGGGAATTCTGGTCACAACAAGAGGTCATGCAAACAAGGTGGAAATCAAGTTGCTCAAGCAAGTCAAGGTGGCCAGTCAAGTCAAGGTAGTCAGGCAAGTCAAGCAAGGCAAAGTCAACCAACTCAAACTCAACCAAGTCAAGCTCAAGCAACCCCAAGTCAACCCAGTCAGAAAGGCAAGATGGTTACAAGTCCTAGTGGTAAAACAAGATGGGTAAAAACCAAGACTGGACTCAAAGCAGTTCACTTAGATTAGTTATGTCTTTTGCAAAACTGTCTCATGTCTTTTGCTACATTGTGTTTTAATGCTACTTAAGTTTGCTATGTCTTTTGCAGAATTGTTATCTTATGTATTCTGGTAACTTATGCTTATGTAATGCTACTTATTTCTGTTTTCATGTAATGCAACTTGTGTTTTCATATTCTGGTAAATTATAGCAAGTTATGATATGCCTATGTATTCTGGTAACTTATTTATGTATAATGCAAGTTGTGGTATGTAATGCTACTTATTTTTGTCGTAATGATTCTTGAAAACTAGTAACAATGTGTGGTAAATTATGTATTCTGGTAACTTGCATTCTCATTCATACTTGAAAAACTTACAAAATACTCACAACAATATTACTTATTTTACTACACAATTACAAAAGCAAAAGCACAATTACAAAAGCAACTTCCTGAATCTATATATCCTTGCTTCAAACTAGTAACATAGATAGCAACAACACAATTACGAAAGCAGAAATCACCAACAATATCTTCAATTTTTTCACTTCTCCATTTTTTTGCTTAGTTGAGCTTCAACTCGATTCTTTGACCTCAGTAAACCGGGTATAATATCAATGGCACGTTGACACATTTTTGGATCAAGCCATCCAATGAATCTACATTTCGAACCCTATTACACAAACAATCCCCAATTTAGCAGAATTCGTGTAAACTAATTGCAAAAACAAAAAGCTTGAATACACACTTGTTTGGGACAAGCATAAAACCTCCTTCCAGGGTTTCTGTCGGTCCATGATGTTCTTATTATTGCTTGCTTACCACACCAACAAAATACCATTCTTCAATTTTAATACCGAGGATTAATTAGAAAGAGAGAAGAAAGAAATCAAAAATTGAATTTAGGGTTTATAAATTTGGGGGAATAAATTAGATTTTGGGGGAATATATAGAAAAGGAAAAGGAATAAAGAAAGAGAGAAGTGGTGTGGATCAGTCAACAAAAAGGGGAAAATACAAAAATGCCCTCACGTGAGCAGCACGTGATGGGGTTAACGGCATGGAGTAAATGTCCGTTTCCAGGAAGGATGATACGTGATTGTTTTCCCTCTAATAAGGATGATAATAGACAGTTTTAAAAATTAAGGACGATCCTAGACAATTTAGGTAAACCACAAGGATTTTTTTGCCCATCAGGAGTGGAAACCCTTTTTGCCCATCTTACGCAATGTATCCGCCTAGTCAACAATGGATTTTTTTTTCGAGTCGGAGTTTTTTTTTTTTTTTGTTGTGTTTGACTTATTATTATATTTATATGCTTATCTACGTTTTTACTTGTATTAATCTACTACAACTATATATACAAAAAACTTTAACACACTAAATCTTAAATAAACACACATTATTACATGAAATAAACTAAAAACTGAGTTACTTAAAACAACTAACTAAAATAAAAGTATGTAACACCAAAAAAACTACATAAACTAGTTAAAACGACATTATTAAACTAAATAAAACTAGTTATTACTAGAATCATACTTACGCCGAATTTGTCGCTGCTTCATTTGTTCAGCCACTTATTTCTCACCATCGGGAATCTAGACGTGTCAACGGTCAACATTTTACAATCCTTGGTGTATTGTTTTTGTTTTCTTCATTTCAAGATTTTGTTTTTGGATATCAATACGTTGATGATTGAATTCGGCCCGTTTCTTGCCAACCTCCATCAAGCCCTCCAACATCTCCCCTAACACCTCAAAGTCATTTGAATACTTTCCCTTCCCCATGACGACCCAGGTACGACCCTTTTTAAGGCGTCTCTACCACCCGGTTAGATAAACGAGGCTCCTGATTCTCCTCCACCTTCTCGGTCTCATTTAGGTCGATATTAATCCGCGCATCCGACCCCATACTTTGATGATCAACCGAACTTGAGGTTGTTTTTTGACTGTTTAGCACTCGGTTGACCGCGAGTGCTACATGGATCCCAATCACGAATAAGATGCCATTTTGAGCTTGCTTTTAGGTACAACCACTCTTGCATATATTGGATAAGCGGAAAGTCAGATTTGTTCGAGAGCCGAAAAAAAGCTCAAAAAAAAACAATTAAAACCCAAACAACCTTCTTGTGGGTTTTCCGTCCCTCTATCCGCACTCTCACTAACGCCATTTGATGCTCGAGTGACCAAGATTATTGATTCGGTATCTCTCGTGATTCATTGGGTTCCTTTTTCTTGTGATTCCGTTTTCTCCTTTGTGATGGAGTCGGGTCGAAATCTTGAAGTTGTGTTTCTTAAACCGTTTCAACCTCCGGAAAGTGGTGTAACATCTGGTGTGGTAGACGATCTTGGTTGATCTAAAAACAAAAATATACTTAATTTATATATGTAACTGAATATATATATATATATGGGAAAAGGGAATATAAGGTTGTCCGACACCTAAACTTAGGTGTGGAACCCCTCACATACTAATATTTTATTATTTCTTGTTTAATGAAATTATGCATGGGCCCTCATGATTTTTATGGATTAAAAAAAAATATGTGAGTGTTCCATACCTAAACTTAGATACCCGATAACCTTATATTCTCACCCCCATATATAAACCGAATATAGTTATATATATATATTTCGGTTATCAATGAACCGAATATATATATATATATATATATATATATATATATATATAGGGGAAAGATAAAATGAGTCCACCTAAAAAAAGTCCAAAAAAAGTCCATGTAACTTACATAACTTACACATGTGTAAGTTAACTCCGACCACCACCATGATTTTTCGGCCACCGCATTGCCGGAAAATCATGTGTAAGTTAACTTACACATGATTTTCCGGTGAGCCCATCGCCGGATAGTCTTAGTGTTTTTACAAAAAAATCTTGTATATCGTAGTAGATGATGATGGTGGTGTGTAAGTTGTGAAAATCAATGGACTTTTTTTGGACTATTTTTAGTTGGACTCATTTTATCTTACCCCTATATATATAGGGTAGAGAGTCAGAAAAAAGGTTCTTAAGAAGAGAAGGGAGAAAAGATTCGTTTTTTAATATTTTTTAGCTTTTCTTTAAAAAATTTTTTGACACTTTTTCATTTTTTTTTATTTAACTCAATCCATTAAAAAAATTAACTAAATAAAAAGTTTTCTAACCCGAGTTAGTGACTAATACATGTAAGAGTACGGTACGTGCTTCGACCTTAAGGATATTAATAAGAGGTAGCTCATGGGAGTGATAGGTCATAGAGGTCATAGGGGGTGATCGGTGATGGGGTGATCTACCTAACGGGTTTCGCCCCTAACTATGACTCCTCCATTGACCGAGAGGTTTCACATATAGCTTACGGGCTACGCCCTTTGAAAAATAAATTTTTTAAAATTTTTTTTTATATGGATCTAGTTAATTAAAGACAGAATGAAAAAAGTGAAAAAAAAAAAGTTAAAGAAAACAAGCTAAAAAAAATCAAAAACGAATCTTCTTTCCCTTCTCTCCTTAAGGTATCTTCTCATTTGATCTCTATCCAATATATATATATATATATATATATATTTGTGTAAAGAGAACTGAAAGATGTATATACCAAACGTTGGTGACGACAAGTTGGCGATGTTTCCCAATCCGTACGCGCCTCATGTAGCATTTCATGGAATGAATCCTCATCTCGGTGTCATTGGTGTACAAACATTCATGTTACCAATCATGGTGATAAAACCCAGATTATTATGAAGATTTGGATCATTCATGTTCATTTCGGGTGGGTTTAACGTGTTTCCGTGCATGATTTTGGGGTGTAGTATGGATACATTTCTACTAGGAATTTTAAGATGAAAGAAAGAATGAAACTTGTAGAAAAAAAAAAGGAGGAGAAGAAGTATAAAGCAAAAGTAGAGATAAAATGAAAAAGTTAAGAGTTAAAAGGGTAAAAAAGACAAAAAAAAAAAAACATACGAGTTTTGCCTTGGATGGGCCGTTGGAACGGTCGGATTTACCCTGATGAATTTGTGACGTTGACCATAGTCAAACCAAGGAGAACGCCCCGCGGGGCGGTGTGTCAAGCGTCCCCTGGTGTTTTGCGGGGGTTTTGGGCGAAAAAGTGTTTGTGGAATGCTGCACTCCGTATACTTTATCAAACCACATGAACGATTTTTGTAATTAACTCTAAAATAATGTACAATCCACTAACAGGAGAAGTCCCCATGACATAAGAAAAACTTATATGTCAACGATCTAGGCAAGTCAACAATGACTTTTTTATGTCATGCTCATGTGAGTAGCAGGGGATGGGGCAATAGCCCACTCTCAAACATAAAGCCCAATGATTTTTTTAAGACTAAACTCTAGCCCATTCTAAGCCAAGCCCCTCAACAAAAAGTAATACCCAACAAAAATATGTTGTTTTTGCTGTATTTTGGTGCATAATTGCTTTTTTTGTTGCTGATTTTGTTCAATTGTTGTTGTTTTGCTAGATGTTTTTTTTTTTGGTGTTTATAATTGCAGACTTGTGGTTGCTTTGCTGCACAAGTATGGTTGTTTTTATGCTGTTAGTAGTGCAGATTTATGGTTATTTTTGCCACAGGATTGCGTCTTCAAAAGTTTTTTTGTGCCCCCCACCTTAAAAATTCTTGGATCCGCCACTGATTATGTGTCGGAGATTGCTTCATTAGAAAACCAAATTGCCTAGGGCAATGATGATGCTGGTTTAATTCAGCTTCACAATACTTATAGCACGGTGACATATACATGTGAGTTGAATTTAAAGATGGTGACATAATTTGAAAGCACCGCAAGTTCAATGCCATGAAGAAGATACATGACTTATATTAGATTATTTGTCTAATGTGCCTCATGTGATTAAATCAATCTCCAAGTAGATCGTTACTTAAGTTAAATTTACATTTACACGGTTCATCATTAATTAGGCAAGGGTGCTAATGTGAGAGTGGTAAAGACTTTTATTTTTTAATACATTGAAACAACATAAGATGATTAGTCCAAGAAAAGAAGTTAAGCAAATAAAGGTACGAATCGAGAATAAGGTTGGTTTTCTTATTGAGTTTCACATTACATTTAAAAAAAAGCATTTCCTCATATTTTCATACTATTTAGTTTCTTTCCGGATAACATCAAGTCTTTGATCTCTAGATTAAACCCTTTAGATTACCATTTGGTGACAACTAAATCTTCTGATTATTCTTTTGAGTTTATATGATGGCTCGAATATAAATTCATAATCTAATGGCATATGACACACGTCGTGTCCATGGATACTTCAATAGTTAGCTTGTGATGCTCAATCAGATTTATATAGTATGAACATTTTTCATTATAAAGTTGTACTCTTTATAACTTGAGTTATGCCATGCGATGTGGCGGTGTAATGGCGGCGTTGACAAGTTGTGGTGGCACTCTGACGGTGGCGGGAACGACGGAGGTGACGCCAGAGGTGACGACGGGTGGTGGTGATGGTGGATGTGGCGGCGAGTAGTTTAGGTTATTGATGTAATATAGTTTTAATGTATTGTTGAAACTTAAAATCAATATTGAAATATAAGTGCCATTTGAAACTCAAAAGGAGATTAAAGAGTAATAAATTTGATATATGAACATAATTGGAGTATGAGATAATATGTAGATATTACATTCGATTTGAGTTGCTATTTAGCTATGTTCAATTTAAATGTAAGTTATAAAAGTCATTTATCAAGTGTAACTCGAGCTACGCACGGGCATTGTTCTAGTTTTTATTAATAGAGATGATATACAACATACATAAGTGGTAGCTTATGTGTCAACCTCTGAAAGACGAACAATATACAAACGACACGTTGGAAAAAAATAGCATGGCAAATTATGAGATATGCTAGTAAAAATCACTTGTTAAAGTCTAATTTGACAAACGCGTCTTCTGATTTGTCAAAGTCACGTGTTCTAATTAGACAATGGAATATTTAGAGCTCGTTTGGTTGTATAAAATGTATTCTAGTTTTTCATTTCTAATTCTCTAGAAAATGAAAAAGATTTTTATTTTCTAAAAACAAAGAAAAATTTTAAAAACACGTCTAAATAGAAAACTAAAAGACATGTTTGATATGTAAGGGGAGGGTACAGAGGAAATGAAAAATGAAAATGGATAACAATAAAAACATGTTTTTAAGTTTTCTATTGAAAAGTTGAAAACATTGTTTTTTGTTTTCTCGGAAAACATTATTCGAAAACTATGTATTTTATGTTTTTCATGTTTTCTTGAAAAACAAAAATGGAAAATAAGTGGTGTTTTCTATAACCAAACGCGCCCTTAGGTTTGTATTGGACTTAGTAATAACACAAGAGGGAGGCTTGGGTGGGTAGGAGCCCGTTAGTAATAACACAAGAGGGAGGCTTGGGTGGGTAGGAGCCCGTGAAAGAACGAAGGCCCATGGAGAGAAGACCTGTGAAAGGAAGGAAGAATAGAAGGTGGTCCTTGTGTGTATATCCGTGTTCGGAAAAAAAAAGGAAGAAGATATATTGATCTATTCGAATGTATGAAATTTGCTTTGTTTTTGATTTTGTTGTGTTTGGTCACAACTTCAAGAAATCACGCCTCTTACTAAAAATTAAAAGCTGAAAAAAGCTTTATTTTTCTAAAAAATGAGCACAGTACCCGCGCGTTACGGCGGTTAGAAGGCGATGACACTATAAAAGGGAGGCGGTGGTGGAGATCGAGGGAGACGGTAAAGAAAGAGGGCGTCGTGGAAGGTGAAAGAAGGTTGATGAGAGAGTGTAATAATTAAAAAGAATGGGGGAAAGATGATATATAAGGGTTTTATGTTTAAGTAAGGGTGTAAGGGGTATTATGGGAATGCTGAAAAAGTACTTAATTTTCTAAAATAAATGTTCAATATGTTTTATAAGTGAGTATAGATAGATGGATCTAAATCTTTTTCTTTTGTTCTTGGTATTTTTTTAATAGATCTATTTGTTCTTCAAAACAAGAAGAATTCGTATAGGTATTTCTATTTTAATTTTAAAAAAACTTTACTTATTTTTCTTGTTCTCTGATGGTGGTGTTTTATTCTTGCCTTTAAATTTATATTGTACAAGTAACTATCTAAACTAACACACACTTTAACGAGCAGAGAACCCGGTCAATGCAATATAGCTAAGTGGTAAATTACAGGATCGTTCGCAGGGGCGCGTTGCGTTACCTAATCTAGTAGTACGTGTAATTCTAATTTGTTTGGGGGTTTGTCACTAACTCCTAATAAACTAATACTTTTGACAGTAAAATAAAAAAAATCTAACCACGCGCTTTGCAGCGAGAGGCTAATCTGAAAATAGTTTGGAAAAAGCAAATAACAGTAATTAAATTAAAATACTTGTTTGGCATCCCCGATCTCATGGTACGACCAAATATTATCTTACTGGTTTGTTAGCCTGTTGGAAACTTAATCACGGTTCAGATTCTCATTAGATTCACTTTACCTAGTTAGTAGTGCTGTCGCTAGACTCACACTACCCATTAAAACAAATTCTTGTTAGATTCATTGTTTTAAGCATTATGACCTAAAGTTTGTGTTACTAATTCATCTTTTAATTACCTACATCGTAAGCCATGACCGGATATAATTCCCTCCGGTGACCATAGTGCTCGTTTCCAAGTCAAAGGATCGCGTCTGGTATTGTTAAGCTTCATGTTCAATTCATCCTAGTTACTATGGTTCTGGATCCCTCGGTTACAAGTGAATCACTTTTTACTTCTAGTTATAGACCGACTAGTTGTTTTCTGTCCTAGCATATTAGTCTTAGTACATGATCATAGACAACCATTAAAATTAAACTAATATGTTCAGATATAAAACCAATAGCAACATGAATCACTAATAAACATGGATCTACGATAAACAGTAAAGCACATTCCAACAGAATCTAAACAAACACAGTAAAACAATAAGCGTCTACATGATCACACTGATCCAAACAAGTATTCAGCCTACTAGCCTAGCATTATTAAAGGAATAACAAAGTCTGAGAAGATAAAAGACATAGTTCAATAACAAAGAGTAAATAAAGATGAAAGATCTAGACCAAAAGTGAAGATCAGAAGGTGTTTAGATGCTCCAAAACCTTCTTGGAATCTGCAATTTCGATCTAGGGTTATTCCTGGGCGGCTAGGGCTACTGAATCGGCTCTCTCTTAGGGTTTTGAGGGTTAGTTCGACTTAAATAGGTGTTAAAGTCGGTTTCAGATTTGGGCCGACCAGCAGCGCTGGTCCTAGGCTTCCTTGGGCTAGTGGCACTGGTTGGTCGAGGAGCGGACGCTGGTGAGTACCAGCGGCACTGGTTAGGTGGCCAGCGGCCGCTGGTGGCTGCTGTCTTGCACTTGTGTCTTTGTTTGGCTCCCGAACCACTTCCTTGTGTCTTGTAACTTCATAGGCTTCCTTCTTGAGTCACATGATGTCATTTACCCTCTCTCGCATCTTCCGGGAACCTGCATAATCACATCATTCATTAAGTACCAATAAGTCTGGAATAGTAACTCATTTAAGCATAGAAATGAAGCCTTTCTTTAGGGGTTCTTATCACAAAATGGACGCTCATCATATACCCCCACACTTAAGCTTTTGCTTGTCCTCAAGCAAATAGTCCAAGAAAAATAAAACAATTGATGAGTGGACATTTTAAGTGTTAAAGTATTCTACTATATCTAATTCATTTGAAAGTATAGTCATGCAAAATGATTTGAGAAAGCTTTAGACAAAATCACTACTTAGATATACTCCTACACTATAGTCATGTTTGCTAGCTAGATACAAAAGCAGTCATACAATATTATCATCTTTAATAGTTGAGACAGCGGTGACAGCTCAGTGATTCCTCACGCGCAGAACGACATAACTCAACTAAAAGTTTTACATCAAGACAGCGGTGACAGGTCGGTGGTTCCCCACGTGCAGAGCGACATAACTTGATGCATTTATATAGATTTTACTCGTTAATAGTTCTTTGAACTTTTATTTAATCTGCTGATTGCCCTTCTCTTCAAGATTTACTACATTATTCATGCATTAGACATTATCAGAGATCCCAGATGACTCATAATCCTACTCCACATGCAACTAGTTCTCATTAAATAGTGTAAGACTTAAGGTAAACCATACATCTAAATTAGTTCCTACATAAGCACGTATATTAAGTCCAATTAATATACCTATGCTAATGACTAGATAGCTCTAAATTGCTAGGTATATTAAAGTCCGGTTAAGTGTGCTATGGCAAACGTAATCGCATACAGTTTCAGTCTAAGCTCTAATCCAGTTGGAAGCATGAACAACCACAAATCTATAGTTAAGCTACCAATTCTAACTAACCGTTCATCCTACCAAGCTAATGTTGCTTAATTATCGTCATCTTTTGTCTACTTACAAAGCTTATATTCTCAAAATAGTTTTCAGACACTTAAAACTTAAATTTTGCATGAAATAAGTACTAGAAAACTTGTTTAAAATCAAACAATTTGACCAAGGGTTTTTCATATTACATCCCCCACACTTAAATTGTACAACGCCCTCGTTGTACTAGACATACATAAGAAAGGGTAATAGGAAAAACACGTAAAACTTAGGAGTAAAAGGATTAACGAAACTTCCCGGGTCTGAAATTGCATGATTATTGTTTGAAGATGGCATTTTGTGGAGCGACTTGAACATGATGAACTTCTGATAACTTTAATCGTCTCCATTTGATGGCGATCCATGGTTGCTTCTCCATCTTCTTTTCTTATTGTAATTTTCTGATTTTTAATTATTTTTTTTGGACTTTTGGGTTTTCTGATTTTTTTGTATTTTTGGCGATCTGGTGTGCAAAACGGAGTTGTAAACGACGCTGATGGGGCGAAAAGTGGTACTGGTGGTGACCAGCAGCGCTGGTGAGGTTCCAAGCGGCGCTGGTTGTTGTTGCTGAGCATGCAGCGGCGCTGGGTGGTGAGTAGCGGCGCTGGAACTGCACAGGTGCATGTCCAGCGGCACTGGTTCTTGACTAGCGGCGCTCGTGGCCCTGTACATGTTCCAAAATTTGATTTCTTCAGCGATTTGATGCTCGAACTCCCCCGCACTTAGCTTTTGGCCAAGTGCATGGTTTCCTTCGGACTACAAAGCATTATACTTCTGCACACTTCGATCAATTTATCAAAATGGAAAAATACAAGTAAAACAAAAACGAAAAAAAAAAACATAAAATACGATTGAAATAAGTTACTTGTTTCTTCAATCTTCGAAAGCTTGCATCTGTGATACTCATAACATTTTCATAAAATATCATAAATGATAAAATTTAAAACAATCACTTGGTTGCAATTAGTCACAATTTCCTAAAAATGAAAAATGAAAATAAAAATAAAAATAAAAGTTACTGCTTGGGTTGCCTCCCAAGAAGCACTAAGTTTAACGAGTCTTCAGCCGGACTCGGTCTGGGAACTAGGTTGAGGAGTACGGGTTAGGATTAGGGTCGGCACCCGTTGGTGAACGTTCGAAGTGACTTATAGCTTCCTTAACGTTAATTCCTTTCTTCTCCTCCGAGTTTTCTGAGTTCCTTCTCACTTCTGTAGCTTCATTTACCTCCACATCGATCCGTGTATGAAGTCCAGGGTTGGTTAGGTTGAAGACGGGCTTAATTTCGCAAAAATCAGAGCTGCGGGGGGCATCAGCGACACTGGTGGTGTCCAAGCGGCGCTGGTAAGTGTCCTGTAGGGTACCAGCGGCGCTAGTAGGTTCCCAGCGGCTCTGATTTTCACCTGTAGGCGTACCAGCAGCACTGGTTGCATTCCAGCAGTGCCGCCGCTGGTTGTCTCCTGGTGGGTGACCAGCGGCGCTAGTTTTTGTCCCCAGCGGCGCTGGTTGCTCTGTTTCAGTTTCGGTCTTCGCCTTCTTGTACGGTTCGATTTCTTCTTTGTTTTTAATCCTCTGATCAATATAAAATTCCTTCAACTGTTCCAAATACCTCGCCTTCCGAATCTTGTTTTCCTTTTTGTCTTTCTCCATCTTTTCTTCAATTTTCCCATATACTTCATTTTCTAGGAACCCATAGGCCATGAACTCACCAACCTCTGTGAGCTCCTTTCCTAGCATTCTTTCGAGAATAGCAGCACTCTCCCTTCTCAATCCGTTGTTGAATTTCTTCATTAATGTAGCACGATGAACCTCATAAATCAAACAATGTTCCTTTATTACTTTAATTCTTCTCCATGCCGTCTTTACTGACTCTCCCTTACCTTGTCTAAACTTCTCCAACATTTCTTGTAACTGAAATTGGTGTTGTAACCTCACACAATAAGGGATTTCGTCTCCTCTCCTAACTGCTTCCGCCAAAACTTGCACTCTCTTCTAATCTTGGATTTCATCCTCCTCTTCGTCTCCTGATTCTTCAAGTTCCGCTTCATAGAATCTTTCTTCCAAAATCTTCATCCTAAATTCAGCTGGCTGAGTGTGGAAGCATCCATAAGTGGCTTGGTCGAGGGCACGTCGGGTATAATCTTCCATCCCGTAATAGAAAAAATCCGTGACTTCTAGATCATGGCAATGTGTCTTCTTCCTTATCCTTTCAGCTATGAGCTTCATACGTTCCCATGACTCATCTATCTCCTCATATTCATCTTGTTTGATTTCCTGCATTTCCAGAACCGGATCCTTAATTCCGTAGTGGATTTGAAACTCTCTTTCCATTTGAACGTATTTCGGGTATTTCTCTTCATCTTCCATCCTCATGCACATTGCTTCACACTTTTGCTCCTCTTTGACCTCCTTTATCTCGCCATCCTCACGATAGTTGCCTTTCTTCGATGGCTGTTATCTCGAGGTCCAGAAGTTGTCGGTGCCTTGAACAAAAATCTGGAGGGTTGGTCAGCTTTACCCAGCGGCGCTGGTCTGGGTTCCCAGCGGCGCTGGGTTACTTCCAGCGGCCGGGCTGATTTGGAGCAGAATTCTCCGTTTCCAAATGGAGTCTTGTTGCTTTCCTTTGGTCCCAAATATGAGCTTTCAGCTCCTCCCCAATGCATTATTCCTATCTTAACTGAAATAACTAAACAAAAACTAAAGAAAAAGAAACAAGAATGAAAAAGAACAAAGAAACACAAAAACGATTAGTAACTGTTAAAACAAAATGAAATCCTAACTAACTTAAATGCAAACAATCTAGTCTTACTTCTAGAAAACAGTAAAAAGAAAATATTTTTGGATTTTTAAATTTAAAGAAAAATGAAAATGCAAACTAATTAAGCTAACCCTAATTTTAACCTAATTTGACCTAATTTTCTATTTAACTTAATTTGACCTAAAATGAAATACTGAAACGTAACTACTTCATGCCGAAACACAAAATTCTCGTTAGATTCACTTTACCTAGTTAGTAGTGCTGTCGCTAGACTCACACTACCCATTAAAACAAATTCTCGCTAGATTATTGTTTTAAGCATTATGACCTAAATTTTGTGTTACTAATTCATCTTTTAATTACTTGGATCTTAAGCCATGACCGGATATAATTCCCACCGGTGACCATAGTGCTCGTTTCCAAGTCAAAGGATTGCGTCTGGTATTGTTAAGCTTCATGTTCAATTCATCCTAGTTACTATGGTTTTAGATCCCTCGGTTACAAGTGAATCACTTTTTACTTCTAGTTATAGACCGACTAGTTGTTTTCTGTCCTAGCATATTAGTCCTAGTGCATGATCATAAACAACCATTAGAATTAAACTAATATGTTCAGATATAAAACCAATAGCAACATGAATCACTAATAAACATGGATCTACGATAAACAGTAAAACTCATTCCAACAGAATCTAAACAAACACAGTAAAACAATAAGCGTCTACATGATCACACTGATCCAAACAAGTATTCAACCTACTAGCCTAGCATTATTAAAGGAATAACAAAGTCTGAGAAGATAAAAGACATAGTTCAATAACAAAGAGTAAATAAAGATGAAAGATCTAGACCAAAAGTGAAGATCAGAAGGTGTTTAGATGCTCCAAAACCTTCTTGGAATCTGCAATTTCGATCTAGGGTTATTCCTGGGCGGCTAGGGCTGTTGAATCGGCTCTCTCTTAGGGTTTTGAGGGTTAGTTCGACTTAAATAGGTGTTAAAGTCGGTTTCAGATCTGGGCCGACCAGCGACGCTAGTGGGCTGACCAGCGGCGCTGGTCCTGGGCTTCCTTGGGCTAGCGGCGCTGGTTGGTCGAGGAGCGGACGCTGGCGAGTACCAGCGACGCTGGTTAGGTGGCCAGCGGCCGCTGGTGGCTGCTGTCTTGCACTTGTGTCTTCGTTTGGCTCCCGAACCACTTCCTTGTGTCTTGTAACTTCATAGGCTTCCTTCTTGAGTCACATGATGTCATTTACCCTCTCTCGCATCTTCCGGGAACCTGCATAATCACATCATTCATTAAGTACCAATAGTTCCGGAATAGTAACTCATTTAAGCATAGAAATGAAGCCTTTCTTTAGGGGTTTTTATCACAAAATGGACGCTCATCATTCTCGTATGTATTTCGTTTAATATTAATAAAAAAAGGGTTTTTTTTATTTCTTTGACTACGAGCTTTTTTTTATTTCTTTGACTACAGCCTTAGCCCACTTAGGCCTAGGCCCATCTAATAGAAAATCAAGCCCGGCCCAAGTCCATCTGAACCCTGACAGGTGCGTTTTCACATTTTATTTTATCTATACATATACTAGCGTGTATTTCGCCGTTATCAATACCATGCGCATGATTATAGATGCTCGTTATTGAGGTTTGTAAAAATGATCATATATTGTAATAAAACATCAACTTGTATAGGAAATAGGTGAAAATTAAAAAACACCAACATTCAATTAGTAAAAAGCATTGAAATGGGTTGGTCAGACATAAATATCTTATCAAGAGAGAGTAACTAATAAATTTTATGTTCTAAACACATCAGATTAGCAAGAACATAGATACAGTGGCCTTAAAAACATTGAAAACTAAAGGTCTAGAAGATTACATCAAGAAATTATTGTAGATAATGGTGGAAGAAATTCCACACAGAAACAGAAGTGAAATTAGATGTGTATGGGTTGATTTTATACATCTCAACCAAACATTAATGGACGTGAAAAGTATAATTCAGCAACACGAATGTAACAAAAAAAAAACCCAAATATCAAAGGACATGACCAAACTATAAAATGTTATCACAGAAAAAGACCACACCTAAAACTTTAACTATAAACACATGAGCATCAAAATATAAGCATACAGAGCCGGCTCATAAGTATTAGTGGGCTAGGCTCATACCTAGAGCCCCCACTTGACAAAGGCCCCTAAATTTTATAACACAAGGTTTTTAAGCAGTTTCCTTTTACACTATATACATCCAAGGAAAATACAAAATAACTCTCCCACCCCTACTTTCGGGCCCATCTTTTATAATACGTGGTATATCTACTCATGTGATAAATGTGTTTATATTTGATGGTACATGTGTGTAGGTTATTTTGATGGTACATATGTAGAGTATATTTTTAGATATATTCATTGTTATGTAAGGTTGTTGTATTTATTGTTATAGGCTAGTTTTTCATTTTCTTTATTGTATTTTCTTATTTTTAAGATTTGAATCCTTAACGACTTAAATATGAGCATAATTTTAGTTTATTAAATTGTTGGTTTAGATTTTACAACAACATGATTATTCAAATTGAGTTTAAAATAGTTATCTAACTCGTTGATAAGTATCGGTTAATGTTTAACTTAAGTGCAGGTAAAGAAAAAGAATAAGAAAAAAAAAAGTTCCATGTGAATGGAAAGTCAGAGCGGCTAGAATGAAAGTGTTAAGCAATTGAAATACCTAGTTTGGAGCATTAGTGATCAGTGTCATTAGTTTACCCAAAGCTAATGAAATAAAATGTATTTGTGAATCTTAAAAGCCGTTACACTTAATTTATATGTTAATGAACAAGGCCTCCAAAATTGGTCTCACCTAAAGCCCCCAAAACAATTAAGCCGGCACTGAAGCATACTGCACCAAAACATACAGGAACTATGAAACAAAAAATAAAGTGGCTATTGTATAACAAACCTTAATATAAAACAGTAGGAACACATATTGTTGTACATGTGTCACCTTGATATTAGGAGCTTTCGGTCCGTTAGTGTTAGTACCGTTAGTGTCAGTACTATTGCTGCTACTTTATTTGGTGTAACCTTTTCATGAGCCTTGATTCACATATTCTCGTCACTACTATGTAGTCAAGATCAAAAGCAGAGTTATAGTGATAGTCAAGTGGATACCACAAAATAGTATATATTATTGTTATTATCCAAATATTTTAACTTGGTAACGAAAATCGTAAGAAAAATGCAAGGTACTATTCAATTTACCAATACATGCAACATTACCTATTTTACAACCATGTAGGTAGCATACTTGCCATTACTTCCGACATTATACAGTTCATTGTGTTAATTTATAGTTGGGTTTTCGTGATAATTTTAAACATAACCTCTTTATTAACATAGTTTTTGTTAACAAAAGAATGTTTTGGATAACCAACCTTGATATGTTCCAAAACTACTTGTATTGACCCATTACCCAACTAGTAGAACTGCCCACATTCCAAGTAGAGGATGTTTAGTGCATTTAACATGTCTTTCAATTAAGGTAAAAACAAATTACCCACCTTGGAATCTCTTAACAGAATCTACTGAAGTGTAAGCGGATGCTGCTGCTTATTGTAGTCGAAGTTTCCAACAAGACCGGAGTAAATTGAAAACCCAAAAAACAAGCTAACAAAGGTAGATCTTAATAGATATGCTAGAACTTTAAAAACTGAAAGTTTTTAACATAAGTGGTGGTCGAGTCTTAAGAAAGGCAGGATATTATGTTGAATCATAGAATGGAGGTATTAGCCTTAAGCAATCCATGTCACCTCAGAATTTTTTATCAAAGATATAGACAGATACAATCACTCTTGAGTATTTATCACGATAGGAAACAAATATAGTTGAATGTAAAAATACGATATAGCCTCTTCTAATTGATGTTTTTTCCAAGTACTATCCGCTTATACTACCCCAATAAGGAAGTGTTTTTAGGTTCAGACGCCCAGCCATATGTACCACCTATCATGTATAATCTTAACCAGTAATTCATTGACGTATTCAAATTCTGTTAATCGTGCATAAAATAAAATTTGATTCTAAAAAAGTTGGAATTTAGATTACATGAATGAAAGAACATTATTTGTAAGAGAAAATATAATTTTCTTTTTTTGGTAACAACAAAGTAGAGTTGGCGATGACATGAAGAAAATTAAAAAAATATATATGGATAAATCATACTATAATGAAGAAAAACCAGTAAAAGATGAAAAGAAATGAAACTTTCATAGTGTAGGCTTTCATGAAAATTAACAAATGAGTGTGTGCTATATAATATTCTACTTTCAAACTCTCGCGTATAAAGATAAAACCTGTATAGAACTCTAGAAGACTCTCAAATAAAAATCAAAGTTGTCTATCAAAAAGGTGCAGTGAATAACGTACCCAATGATATAGCTGCAATTTATCTTTCCTGGCAGAATTCGGAAACCAAGCCGTTCCCATGTAACCTGAAATAAAAATCAAAACTTTCCACAGGCAATGTAGACATAGATATATAGACCCAAGAGTAACATTCGTAATATTACAAAGTAAACCACGAAAAGTAAGTAGCTTAATTATTGTGTTATAAATGGTAAAAGTAGGAAGTTTTCTCTAATCACGTACCAGAGCATCTTTGTGATCATATCCGAACCCTTTCCCTAGCCACACCAATGAAGCTAATAAAAACTTTTCATTTCCAGGGAGATGACGTATTTTGAGATGATTAACATCAACAGAAGGTTACCAGAATTTCAGGAATAAACAAAACAATAAGGGAAAGAAAAACTAGATAATCCGCTAATTTGACAATGACCGGATCCATGACAAGACTCGGTGTAGTTGATGACATCAACAAACTGTAGGAAAATTATGTCAAGAAGAACATGGCAGTTAATATGAAACGAGGATTTTCAAAGCAAACAATACACAATGACAAGCTATCATCAAAATCCCATATATTGAACACACACAACCTTATGTCACAAACACATTAAAAAAACTTCTGACACGTTGAAATAAAATGGTACTAATCTAACTATCTAAGTACCTTATCAGCTGATAATAAAATGGTAATGCACAAAATTACCTTGGGTTATCTTGAGCAATCTACACGATATTGTGCGAGGACGGTTTTAGCTCAAAACTGGTCGCAATTTCCAAACCCCAAAATGTCAATTTTGCGGGTTTTTGGTTTGGCAAAGTGGGTTGAAATTTTTGATTCGTAATTGAAAGGTTGGCGGCGTCAACGGCAAAGATTTTGAACTGGAGGTGCGATGGTGGTTGTTGGTGGTGGGAGATTATGTGGTGGCCGCGAGGGAGACAGTGATGATGGGTGGATATAGTGGAAACTAACAAAATACAGATCATGAGAGAATTTAACGCCGGTAAGATAGTGGGATTCAGATGAGGAGATGAAAAAGGAGATGAATGAGCTCCGTTCCATTTTCCAGATCTTGATGGCTGCATTGTTTTGTGAGTGCAGGAGAAAAGAAAAAGATGTAGATGAAAGATACTATAGACCAACTGGAATGGAACCTTTGCTTTATTTTTTTTTTCCTTCTTTTTTTAAGAAAAATGTCTTTTTAAAAAGTTTTTTGTCATGGGTATAAAGGCTTTTTTTTTTTTTACTAAAAGCGTGACAAACATCATGCTATTGATGAAAAGTTTTTTTTAATCAAAATTCCCTTTTACCCCTCTCTTTAAGTTCTATTTCTAGCCTTATTTATTTGTAACTAGTTTTGTACCCGGACGTTGTCCTGGAAAATATAACGATAAGTAAATTATCGATACATATAAACGGTATACGTATATTACAAAAGCGTATCATAAATGTATAAAAATACAACACGAAAAAGAAAAAGTGTGGTACAAAAGCTTATTTAAAAGATACAAATCAATTTTTAAAATAATTACACAACCATTTTTTACATCAATTAATTTTAAATTAATAACTTATATTACTCGTCGTCGCCGTCATCACTACACCACCACTACCATTATCGTCGTCACATAACATTACTCAAAAATTTAGTGATAAAAGTTAGAAACACCTAAAGTTTACTACGTATAAGGGTAGGAAAAAAAATGGGTGGCCAAAGTTGGAAAATTTAAGAGTTTGATGGTGAAATTTAGAATTTTAAAAAGTTTATATAATGAATAGAAAAATTTTTTAAAAAAAGAAAAGAAATGGTGGCCAAAGTTGAAAAACCAAAAGATTAGTGATAAAAAGATTATTAAGCATGTTCTCAAGTTTTTAAAAATAATTACATTACCATTTTTACATCAATTAATTTTAAATTAATAACCTATACCACTCGTCGTCGCCGTCATCACTACACCATCACCATTGCCACTATCGTCATCGCATAACATTACTCAAAAAATTGGTGATAAAAGTTAGAAACACCTATAGTTTACTATAAGGGTAGAAAAAAAATGGGTGGCCAAAATTGAAAATTTTAAGAGTTTGACGGTAAAATTTAGAATTTAAAAAGTTTATATAATGAGTAGAAAATTAAAAAAAAAAGAAGAAAAAATAAAAGAAATGGTGGCCAAAGTTGAAAAACCAAAATATTAGTGATAAAAAATTAAAAAGATTAAAAGATTATTAAGCATGTTCTCAAATGTTAAAAGTTTATATAATGAGTAGAAAAAAAAAAAGAAAAAGAAAGCAAATGGTGGCCAAAGTTAAAAAACTAAAAGATTAGTGATAATAATTAAAAACCTTAAGAGATTACTATAGCTAAGCATGTTCTCAAATATTATATATAATAATATCATTTTATACCTTTTTGAACATGCTAGTAAAAGTTTTGATTGATATAATGAAAAATATTATAATTAAAAATAAAATATGGATATTAAAAAATAGAAACATAGAATAGTAATGTAAACGGTAAAAGAAAAAACTGGGTATTTAACTTCCATTTTAGCCTACTGTTAAATAATTATCATTCAAATTACTTGTTAAATATAGATTTTAATGTTACGTAATATTTGTTTTTAAGACAATTTCAAATTACTTGTTCAATAGCATCGTTTCGTGTCCTCTATCTGTGTATATGGTTGTTAAGGAACCACTACATTGTTTGTTGAAAACCCTCTAGCTGTGAAAAAGAGGGTTATGTTTTACATTTTAAAATAGATGAGGATAAGTTATATATATTTAGCAATAGATATGGATTCAATCAAAAAAAGCTATTAACAAAACCACAATTGGAGTGAAAGACTTTTTATAAAGGTTGAAGCTAATGACATATGAGGTGGCAATCAAAAAAGGCTTTTAAAAGCTTTTTTCCTTTGGAAATGCTCTTAGGTAAAAGAGGCATAAAACCTTTTTTTTTACAGTCAGTCACCAACTGTTGGCTTTTACGTGGCGATTTTTTTGGGTTGTTACAGTAATTTAGGTAGGTAGGTTGGTGGGTGGGTGAGTAAGTGGGTAGGTGGGTGAGTAGGTAGGTAGAATTTTCTATATATATACATATATTCTAGTATTTGTGCTGATTTCTTCTTTTAGTTCATATCTACATTTGTGTCGATTGTATTTAGTTAATCTAAACGGAAATTGTTTGTTGGCACATTTATATCTAGGAAGTTATTTTTCCCAATTAGTTGTATTACTTTTCATTGGTTGTGTACATTTACTTTGATTAACCCATTCATACGATTTAGAAAGTTTGAAACTTTTTTGTTTTTAGTATTTTGTTTTTATATTTCTCCTATGTTCTATGTTTTTTTGTAAATTTGGGTTTGCATTTACTTTTTTTTTTGTTTATTTATTGATGTTGTATTAGTATGTTGCAAAGATTGACAGTGTTGGCTAAGTTTTTGGTGAGCCGAGCGATAAAATTTGATACTTTGGTACATTGTCTTCTCTCTTATTTGTTACAGTTTTTTTTAAATGAAAAACTTTTGTGATTTAGTTTTTCATTTTCCAGCGGATCGCAAGAGTTTTGCTCGAGGTTGGTCCAAATCAGCACCACTATGGTTCTTTGGAAAGAACACTGGAGGTTGTGTACCGCAGCTTTACGAGACAAAAATTTTGGTATTTTGTGGTTCAGGAGAAGAGTCACAATACTAAGTTAGCTAATGTTCTTGAGCTTTCCCGCGGATGATCTCCTCAAATATAGGAATGCTGAGTTACTTGAATCTTTTTGACCTGCTAAGTGTACCCTATAATTTTTTATGTTTGGTATAGATATATCTATGGGTGATCAAACCATCCCGTAAAAAACCAAGCCCGACCTAGCATGTTAAGTATATGGTCCAGTTCATGAGCCTGTAGTTTATGGAATCCCGATTTACGGGCCAGTTCAGGCTAACCCCCCGAAAAAGCGAGAACCTGACCAACCTGTAGCAACTTTGTTGTTAACGTGTTATATCAGGACTCATAGACTATCACGTAACTTGTTATATTAGGACTTTGTTGTTATATCAAATATGTGGTTCATCTCCTGTTCACTATCAAATTTGAGTGCATGGGTTGCATATATAACAACAAAGTCCTAATACAACAACATATTTGATATAACAACAAAGTCCTAATATAACAAGATATGTAACAATTTATGAGTCCTAATATACAAGTTAACAACAAAGTTGCTAGAGGTTGGTCGGGTCATCACTTTTTCCCAGGGTTAGCCTGAACCGGCCCGTAAACCGAGATTCCATAAACTACAGGCTCATGGACCGGACCATATATTTAACATGCTGGGCCAGGCTCGGTTTTTTTTCGGGCTGGTTTCATCATCCCTAGATATACCTATACCAAACATAAAAAGTTATAGGGTACACTCAGCAGGTCAAAAAGATATAAGTACCTCAACATTCCTATATTTGAGGAGATCATCCCGGGAAAGCTCAAGAACAGCAGCTAACATAGTAATGTGACTATTCTTTGAACCACAAAATACCAAAATTTTTGCCTGCTAAAGCTGCGGTACACAACCTCCACTGTTCTTTCATAGTGGTGCTGATTTGGATCAGCCTCGACTAGAGCTCTTGCGAGCCGCTGGAAAATGAAAAAAACTAAATCAAAAAAGTTTTTCATATAAAAAAAACTGTAACAAATAATAGAGAAGACAATGTACCGGGATATCAAATTTGATCGCTCGGCTGACCAAAAGCTCATCAGCACACTGTATTTATATGTACATTATGCAATTGACATATCTTTTAGTCTTAACAAGCTCTACTTTCTTCAATTTGTTTCATAGGTTGTTGCTATTGGCCCCATTCCTAATGTGATGAAAGCTTTGTTTGGTCATTTGAAAGTCCTCCAAAAGGACAGAAGCTACATATCTCTTGCAAAATAAAAGCATGATGGGCAAGGCAAGTCTTTCCACATAAGTTAGTTTCAAAATTTGAAAGTTGGAACCAGTTTCATAATTAGATGCATATGCCATGTCTGGGGGGATCTAATGTGCTTTTAGATGCATAGCCATTTTTGATAAAAGTTATGACACATTAACCTGAAGAACTTTTTTTTTTTAAACTCATAAATAGTGGCTTTGTTTAATATAATAGTCCAGAAATATATATATATATATATATATTATCAATGTTTTAGTAATAATTATAACTTCTTTTATGAAATGTTTTGAATTATTTCATGCACTTAAAATGATCATACTTAGGGTAACATTTGACACATGACCCATTTTCTATTTTGACTAAAACATGGATTTAGTCCATAGGTAAGGGCTTAAAAATCGTCCGCTCTATGTAGTCAAAATGTCAGCCAGTCCAGTGGTCTCAACTCTCAACAACTTTATTTATAATACCTTCTCCATCCCATATAATTTGCAAAATTTCTACTTTGTATATCTATTGACTTTAATAAAAAGAAGTGAAAGTTAGAGACCAATTTGTGCATTATTTTAGTGCTTTTATCCACAAGGTTCTCTTGTATTAACGTGATTGGTATAAGTGGCTAACATGGGTGGGTCGCTGGTTGGATAACAAGTCAAATTGGGTAAATCTGTAGCATGGACCAAAATTGGTCTGTGTTGGCTTAAAAAAATTACCTTCTACTTTTAAAATTTTATAAATGTGTTACAGTACTAGTATTTTGTGTTTTACTAGAGCAATTAAGGGGTCCTTTTTTCTTCCCGTAGATGCACTTAGGGTGCTTATCCACCCATTTGACCCAAAGTGAGCTTGTTAAGAATAAATATACAGTAGAAACTCGATAAATTAATACTCGATTATTTAATAAACTCTCTAAGATAATATTTTTTGTCGGTCCTGACTCGGGGATAGGGTGCTAAATTAATAATTCGCTAAAATTATAAGATAATACATTTTTGATAATTTCTTTAGACCCCATATAAAATATAAATTAATAATTCCTTATATATAGCATATTACATGAATGATTTATGAAGATTTCTTGAAAAATGACTCAATTGTCTTTTGTTGAAATCAATTTCCCCTTGAATCTCGTCTCTAATTTTCCTTAGCATGGTAAGAACTTTTGGTGTTGTTTTCTCATAGCTCAACAAGAAATTGTTCAATGTGATTGCCGCTTTAATAGCTTTGTTTCGCGAAGGGGGGTCCATTGTAGAACTTTAATCATCTTCTTCATCGATATCATCTTTATTAACTCCAATAACGCTTTCAATAATTTCTTCATCAGTCAACAACTGTGCAACTACATTTTCTGAGTCAGAACATCTTCGACATCCATTGCATTGTGATAACCCAACTCTTTGACCAAATTCTGGAGTTCTTAAGTGCTTTCACCACTTTCATCTGAGTTCTCAAAAGTCATGTTATCTGTTGATCGAAGTTTACAATGATGAAAGCAGTTCTCAATTGTATTTGCACGAACATCTATAGTCCATGCTGAAATTGCAAGATTCATTGCATCTAATACATTTATTTTTGCTGGATTTAGAACCCCTAATTCATAACCCTCCAAAAGACTTCTATAAAATCGACGACGATAATACATCTTAAAAGCTCGTATGATCCCCGCGTCACAAGGTTGGATTTTTGAAGTTGTGTTTGGTGGAAAAAAAATAATTCAACATTTCGTAATCCTTCAATAATTTTTGGATGAGCATGGCAATTATCCACAATCAAGAGAATTTTTCTTCCAACCATTTTTTTTATATAGTGGGCAAACATATTCTTCAAATAACACACCAGTCATCCAAGCTCGTTTGTTAGCACGACACTCACAGTTCAGACTGTTCAAGTTTACATTCTTGAAGCACCTTGGTTTAGCATATTTCCCAATAATCCATAAAGGAAGTTTTTCCAAACCGTCCTCATTACAGCAAATAGCAATAGTTAGTCTTTCTTTGTCTTGTTTTTTCCCTTCAAGCTGCATTGTTGCAAGGGAATGATCCGGTTGAAGTCTAAAAAACAAACCTATTTAAGATCAAAACATGTAAACAATTACATCACTAAAGTATAAAATATAAAATTAAATAATAAAAAAACAACCCTGTTTCATCCATATTAAAGATGTCTTTCATTTCAAACTGATCAACTTTGTCTCTTATGGATTTTAATTTGTCCTCCATGCCCTCTATTTCAACAGATCCACTCTCTCTGAAACGCCGGAAATTTTTAATTCCATATCTTGCTTTGAACTTTCCAAGCCAACCAATAGAAAAAGCAAAGTCTGGAGTATCCACTAGATACATATCTTTCATGAACTTTTTCGCCTTCTCGGATTAGTTCACCTGTCATATTCACATGTTCTTGATATTGAAGAATCCATTCATAGAGAGATTTTTCTAGGTCAGGAAATTTTGCCGGTTTGTGTCGCTTAACACACTTCTTTCGGGAGCAAGTGAGAGATACTCTAAAGACCGGTTAACTGTATTCGATATTGTCGCTTGACTCACCTGCAAATGCTCTTCGAATCTCATCTGTCATTGTTGTTTTTTTCACACCTTTAAGATGGGAAGCCATGTTGTGTATATGATTTGTTTATGTTAACCTATTTTGATCTTGTATTTATATAGAAAATATTTTTAATGTTTATAAAGTGATACATTGAACACAAGAAACATAATAAGGTGGGAGATTCAAGGTTTCTTTCAAATTGGGCCGTTCATTTGATATACATGCATTATATACAATAATTAAGTGGAAGCTTGAAAGGTGTTTGTAAACTAAGTATTCTACTATAAATTAATAAAATACTAGATGGATGTCCGCGCGATGCGGCAACGATGATGATAGCGGTGTGACGGTAGAGGCAACGGGTGATGGTGACGACGAATAAGATGGGTTATCAATATCAATATGTAAACACAACAATCAAAAATCACCCACTTTTCTTTATTTATCAACATGTAAACAAACTTGTCTACCCGTATTTCCAAAAAAAAAAAGAAATGAATTGTAAGTTATTATATACAAAGCTAAATAATCAACCGACTATCGATAATCTTATTCTGGTTTAGTTGCATCATCATGGAACCTCGCTTTCATTTCTGTATATCTATTGACAGCCTCTTTATATCCATTGGTATCTTACCGAGAAAAGCAAATTTACTTTTAGACATTTTAGATATTTTTGAATATACAATTGTGGAAATAAGTAGTTCTACAAAGGGTTTTTTTTTTTCCAATATTAGCCAGGGCATATTTGTCTAAGCAGTTCGTAACAGTTCTTAATGGAAGTATACATGTAATAAGTTGGAGGGTAGATTGGACATTTCAAGTTCTTACTCTCTTAAAGCCAGTTTGCTTTATAAGGGAGTATAGATTAATTAATATATAAATTAATAATTATTAATTTATCGATTAATTAATAACTCTTTTAATTAATAAATTTTGGTGGTCCCAAGTGTATTATTTTATAGAGTTTCTACTGTATATATATATATATATTTCTGGACTATTATATTAAACAAAGCCACTATTTATGAGTTTATAAAAAAAAATTCATCAGGTTATCGTGTCCTAACTTTTACCAAGAATGACTATGCATCTAAAAGCACATTAGATCCCCCCAGACATGGCATATGCATCTAATTATGAAACTAGTTCCAATTTTGAAACTAACTTATGTGGAAAGACTTGCCTTCCCCATCTTGCTTTTATTTTTGCAAGAGATATGTAGCTTCGGTTCTTTTGGAGGACTTTCAAAGGACCAAACAAAAATTGAAGAAAGTAGAGTTTGTTAAGACTAAAAGATATGTCAATTGCATAATGTATCATAGATATGTCAATTTGTAAAAAATGTTTATATCATGCAAAATGAATACGTGGCAACTCATATCAACTACGTGGCACCTATATCATCTGCCACGTGCAAGTTTTTGATTGGTCAGACATGCTTTTTGCATGATATAAACATTTTTTACTAAGTTCGTGCATAAGATAAAGATCGGACTTAGTTCATGCACACTATAACTTTTTGGACATAGTTCATTTTGACACACTAAACCATTTTTAATACACCTATTCTGACACCACTATTGTATGTATGCTAGTACCCGATCACGAACTCACAACCCTTTGTGTATACCCTTTGATGAAGTCGAACCCAAGAAACCATAACCCTTTTCTTTTGTGAGTTTCTGCCGAACCAAAGAGAGAAGAAAGAAAGAGAATTATTTAGGGTTTTTACCTTTCTAATTGTTTTACAAAAACCATAACCCTTATCCCCTTTATATAAGGTAAATAGTTAGGGTTTTAAACTTGGAGAACAAGTTTGGTTTAGGCTTACAAAAAGCCTTGTAAAACCAGCCCCTTAATTAGAATTAGGAAACATTCCAAATTCCTAATTTTCATTTAAGTCATTCTCTTTTCAAAACATTTAATAATAAACGCATATTTAACATTTATGTAACACCCATCATTTAGAAAAATGGATTTCCAAAAATTTTCACCTAACGGTGACAAAGAAAGCGGAACAAACATTTAAAAGTCCAAACCAATAATTTCAGTTTGGTTTATTCATCAAAATGGTGTTACTTGTCCTATCATTGAAACGAGTCTAAATGAAAATCCATCGGTTGCCCAGCATAAAACAATCGATCACAAGTCATTACAATTCATAAACGTCTTACATAATTCAAAGGTGCAGCCACTATGGGTAAAGTATGATCGTTTTCAAGCAATCTACCCATGCCTTATCAACATTTAAAGCTTGCTAAACCTGATGGGACAACACATTTCAAGAAACAAGTCTTAGCTAACGAATTAGCTAAGTAAGATAACACAAGCTTATAAAAACATTTGTCCAATTAAAACTTATTGAAAGTTGTATTTCATCATTAAGGCACATATCATCACAAAACAACTCATATAGCCATAAACATCATTCATATAGGATCGTTCGTCTTAGTTGTGCCTAATCATCTTTTCATCATCACATATAACATCATTTCAGGTGTGACATAAGTCACACATATCATATAAGGTGTAAGTTTGTGTGTAAGTGGTCATAAGACCTAACGGGAACCTCACACCCAAACGGATGGATAAGCCTTTCAACGGTCCATCAATGTCGTTAAGGAATGGCAAGCCAATCTAGGAGTAGTCTGTATGTGCAAAGACATTGGTGGGTAATCACTCCACCCGGAGATACTCAAACCGTGTAATTATGTTGCAAGGAGCCACCCAAGCAACTACATATACGCACTCACCGGGCAAGGGAAAGTACAGGTTTAGCTTAACACTTTCATATCATATACGAGCTCGACTTACATCACATATAGTTCAGGTATCCACATTACCTAAACATAACACATATTCATCTTTTACATTTGGGCCCTTAAACGTGCACGTGACATGGAAACTTAAAGAGTCTAGTGAACTAGATGAACAAGCCACACATTCATGCACATTTCAATAATCATCAACATGTGTCACATTTCAGTACATCGCAAGACATTACATGTCATTATATCACATATCATTGGGACTGCATTTCAGGTCTTAATGGTCAATTACATTGCCCATGTAACCTCCCGTGTAATCCCGAAAACCCATAAGCAACAAGATATCGTTAGGAAAGTTTAATTATAAAAACCCTGCTTTTGTTGAACCCTCAGCGTATAAAAGTAGTTTATCTTACCTCGTAGAAGCGTAAGCAAACGATAACTAAAGTTATCGTGCAAAGCAAGTATTCCCGACTACCTATAACAAACATAGGACGAATCAACGAGTGTAAACGAGGCTATACGACCTACATCCATATATGTGTGTCGAATAATAGTCTTTGTTGACTATTTCCTCTATTTGTAGACTACTAGTCTATTTCTGACTACTTTAATCCTTTGTAGACTACTATACTCTTTTGTAGAATATTTTCGCCATATGTAGACTACCTGACTCACTTATAGACTACTTGACTCTTTTTGTAGACTACTTTCATATTCTGTAGACTACTTTCATCTTTTGACTATATTCAGTTTTGTAGACTACTTTTGGCATACAAGACGACCAAATGAGAGAAAACTTAGTTCTTAACAAATGTAGGGGACTCAAAGAACTTTTCAAAAATATAAGATTCATCTGCTAACTCATTATTCTAAAGGAGATGCGATTTTTGGAATATGACTGAATTTTCAGACTTATAAACTCTTTGATTTTCAAAAGATCTCGACTACCAAACATCCATGGAAATTAACCATGACACCTACAGTTCATATACACCCAAAATATGATTCAATTGACACAAGAAATCATATATTGATTCACGGATTCATTAAACACATTTTACAATTGATTTGACACCCGATTTGACCTAAATCAACTCTCAAACATAATCGAATCCAAACCGAAACCCTTTGACCAAAAATGATTGACATAATTAGATCAAAAGAATGTTAAATCAGAAGGGAAACATCATATATACCTGTAGATGATTACGGGGATGAAATATCTAGGCCAAAACTCTATCAAATCACCTTAAATCGGAAGAATTGCACAAGAATTGATCAAGGCGGTTAGGGTTTGATAAGAATGAGGGAGAAACTAATTTTGATTGTAATTAGGGCTTTATTAACCCTTAATCCCGTTTTTTATTCCCACCTACGTCAAAACTAGTCCCTAGACTTCCTTGTGGCTCATTTTAGGCTAAAATACCTATAGGGAATACTTTCAACACATTAAGCACTTCAAACACATCTAAACATTAAATCTTCTAGAGACTTAATGGACACGTTGTGTTGACTTAATGACTCAAGTCAATCATTAATTAAAAAGTTTGGGATCCCCGAGTTTACTGACTGACTAAGATAGGAGAAAGCAGAACCAGACTGCCAACGATCTGACCATAGAGAGTCCTCATCTTGTAGACCCACTTTCAGCTAATAGGAATTTCTTTCTGCCTTTCTTGTCTCTAGTCATAGGGCTCAACTCAGTGGGTGGGCAAAAAGGGGCTAGTAACAATCGACTCTTTTTTCCATTCATAAAAAAATAGAGGAGAGGAGGAGTCTAGCACTACACCAATAATTGACAAGCTGAATAAGCCAGGTCAACTTCACCCTCTACTGCGGATGGAATCGACCTAAGAAAGAGAGACTAGACCAGGTATGAAAAGAAGGGATCAACAGGTCTTGACAGAGCCTGCATTTTGATCCGTCTACGTACCTACAGGAGGATCCGCCTTTACCAAACAGCCTTCCCCACCCCACTACGGGCTTTGTATTGCGATATAGATCTGAACCCTTTCCCGGGAAAACAAGTTATGGGTGTTACAATTTAACAAACGTTTATTTAATTATTTCGTGAACATATTAATTAATATATTACATTAACATATTAATTAATTACATAGTGTATTTATGTCAATACGTGTGACCCCGTAGGCTTAAATATTTCCCGGACATGCATTTATTTAACGTGATCATATTCCAACACGTACGCCAAATCAAATTCAGATTTCCAACGATCAGAATAAGAGACTTCACCATCATTAACATGCTTTAATGGCAACGACATAAGATTTGTCTCACCCATTGGGATCCCAAGAATATCACGAACAGCCTCACGATCAATATTGATGGACCCAAAATCAAAACTCATCTTCAACCCTTCTGCATCTAGTTTATCAACAACAAAAAAGCCTAAAGAACTGGGAAAACTGTCAATTTTATATCAAGAAACCTACCAAAACCCATCTCTTATAACTTTTTTCTGTGGTTCTTTCAGGTTACCAAAACTCCAAAAAGCAAATTAGGAGATGTCCTAATCCTAACAGATGGAAGAACATCTACTTTCACCTTCTACGTCCTTTGTTTAACATTGACTCCTTTTTTTAGAGTTTTCTTGGATTTTTTTCTTAACAGACTTCGTAAAAACCATTCATGCGGTCAGTGATGCGGTTTGCTACATCTTCCAAGGTAAAGTTGACAGTAACATTAGCACTAGGTTCAGTAGGTTCAATAGTTGGTGCGACCTTAGCTTTTCGTCCATGTTTAGCCCGCATTCTTCCTTATACCCCCTAATAAGATAGAAATATGAACTCGATTACGTTTAGCACAAGTCTATAGCTCCAAGCACGTAGTACGTTAATAAATGATTGTCGTTAGCACAATATATGAACAAGAATAGTCGTCGGTTGCATGATAAGGATCTATAGTCGTATAAGCTCTAAGGCCTATAATCGAAGCACCAGAACGTATGTCTTAAGAGAACGAGTGAACTAGAACTGATATAACCGAAGAACGAGATTGCACGAAGTTCTTAGTAGAGCTCTAAGAAAAGGATGACGCCTTTAATGATACACTTTGAGTCCTAGGTACTCTATCCGTAATTAGATGTAGTTGATCAGGTTACATCTAATGAGGGCAAGAGTACTTACCACTCAAACCGGTCATGTAAAGTGGATTCAAGTTATAGCTCGAGTTTTCCTTAGGATAAAGCTCGGTGTTCACTATAACCATGGCTACTGATACCAACTTTCACACCCCGTTAAAGCGGAATATACGGGATGTACAGATAAGCACAATTGCACACAGTACAAGTTCCAACACAGCCAATAACATTAAGAAGATAAGAAGTATAATAGTTATTACAGAACAGGGGGTATACTCAGAATAGATAATATTCAGAAGACAGAACAATTGTCTCAAAGTACTGAAGTCTTGAACTGAATAAACAAAGGAAAGCCTTCACAGCTCCTGGTCTTGAATGCTCGAATAGTCGCCAAATGAGATGAGCGTAAAGAGGAAGACTCTTATGCTAAAAGATCTACTAGTCTAGCCTGAAAAACATGTAAGTTCAAAAGGTCAACTACAAAAGTAGTTGGTGAGATTCACATAAAGTACTATTTAGTATACATATAATTAATATGTAGAGTAAGAACAAGGTCATAAGATCTGTACATTTAATAAAAGTACTTTGCAATAGTAAGAACAGTACAAGAACAATTAATGAACTATAGATGTATTGTCACTGCTAACCCGATTGGCCAGAACTGAACTGTAATGTACGATATGCTCATAATAATCAAGTAAGTCAAGTAAGATCTAGATCAGAACAAGAACAGATAATATGCATCCTCCAGAACTTCGGAGAATGAGGGTGGGCCTACCCTAAACAGCGTTGTCCATAATTATCTACGGTTCAATCCCTGAACTGTGGGATATGAATCGATAGCAGTGAATAAGAACTGAACAAGAACAAGTAAGAACTAGAACATGGTAAAGAACAAGTACAGTAGTATATATGTATTTAAGGATCTTGCCCATTTAAGACTTAAATACCCTTTTTAAATAGTTAAAAATCATATCATAAGTATCTTACAAGATCATAAAATAGTGCGTAAAATAGTTCAAGGACATATATATTAGTACAAAATAGTTTTCATGCTTTTCAGTCCTCGATAAAAGAACTTGAACAAAATGTGTGAAAGGGGGATTAGTGAACTCACAGTGATCTGGTACAAGCATAATTTATAAGCACAGAGATAGATAAGTTATATCTATCAAAATCCAAGCACGTCTTGATGGAAACCTAAGTACAAGTCATTGATCATAAATAAGTACGCATATTAGTTCATGTGATTAATTAATCATTGAAATGTCCTTGATGAACTGATGATTTAGCCCTTGATGATCTTTGAACGTTTTGACTCAAAATGAGTTTGAATGAACTTAGGTACTTAAACTGGACTTGATCTGAACGTCTTTGAACTCACACACATGTAATTATAATGTTAATTAGTTGAACATGTCTTTAATAACGATCTTTAGCCTTAAGAACTTAGTTTGGTTGTTCATAGAACTTGCACTTTAATGATTAAGATGAATCATGATTTTAATGTACTTTGGTCAAGGACTGAGCAATGATGTTTGTACAGCCTTTGGCGTATATTATTGCAATGTAATGAAGCTAAGAACTGGTTTAGTGGTTAAGTACAAGATCTAGTTGATTTAAGTTTGTGCAGGCCAAGTTATAGAACAAGATCGTTTTAGGAACACTGAACCAAGATCGTCCTAGGAACACTAGGACCAAGATCGCCCTAGGAACACTAGACCAAGATCGTCCTAGGACCAAGATCGTCCTAGGGACAAGATCTTCTTAGTGCCAAGATCTTCCTGGTGCCAAGATCAATTGTTTGAGCAAAACCAATCTAGAAGATTAGTTACCCAAGAAATGTGTGTTCCCCAAACACAACAACTTCGAATGAACAGCCAAACACACCAAGAGCCTGGGACGATCTTGGGGAGATCGTCCTAGCTCAAGAACAGCCTTAATAAGTACAAGCACAATAATGAATGTCTAGATCGATTTTCAGGACTTGTTGGGACATAGCACTAGTACAATATACTCAATAACACTAACTAATAACACTTTTAATGATTCCAAAAGTCAGATGTGAAGCAAGGATCTCGGTCTGACACGATTGATAAAGGGACGCCGTACTTGGTCACAATATCTTCTATGTAAATCTCAGCGAGTCTCTCCAATGAGTAGTCATCACGAATTGGAAGAAAACGAGCTGATTTCGTGAGTCTGTCTACTATCACCCAAATGGAGATATGATTGTCTTTTGTACGAGGTAGTTTCATGATAAAATCCATGGTAATATCTTCCCACTTCCACATCGGGACTTTCAATTGTTTCAATAAACCGGAAGGTTTCTTATGTTCGATCTTAACTTTAGAACATGTCAGGTATCTGCTGACGTACTCGTAGACCTCTCTTTTCATGCCAGGCCACCAATAGTCTAGATTCAGGTTCTTGTACATCTTGTTTGCACCCGGATGGATCGAGTACCTTGAACTGTGAGCTTCCTGCATGATGATCTCTCTAACACCATTAACTGCAGGGATCCAAACTCGGTTCCTGAACTTCTTGACTCCTTCGTCATCAACTTCAAATTCTTGAGCGATTGGGCCTAACCGTTCTGCCTTTAGGTTTTCTGGCCTCAATCCGATCTCTTGATCTGTGATCACACGTTGTCTTAAGTCTGTACGATCTGCTCCTTTGATAGATAAGATTTTGACTCGTTCTTTTCTGCTTAGAACATCAACTACTACATTCGCCTTTCCAGGATGATACTTGATGTCACAATCGTAATCACTTAGTAACTCCACCCAACGCCTTTGTCTCATGTTCAGCTCTTTCTGATTATACACGTGTTGCAAACTCTTATGGTCGATGAAGATAGTACATTTAGTCCCGTACAAGTAGTGCCTCCAAATCTTTAGGGCAAAAACAACTGCTCCAAGTTCTAGATCGTGGGTGGTGTAATTCTTTTCATGCCCTTTGAGTTGTCTAGATGCGTAGGCGATCACTTTGCCTCTTTGCATCAGTACACAGCCTAGTCCTTGATGTGAAGCGTCACAATACACGACGAAGTCTTCAGTGCCTTTAGGTAAAGTTAGAACGGGTGCTTCACACAATCTATCCTTTAGGGTTTGGAATGCCCGTTCTTATTGTTCACCCCAAATAAAGTCTCTGGTCTTTTGAGTCAGTTGAGTCAAGGGTAGTGCGATTTTAGAGAAGTTCTCAATAAAACGACGATAATAGCCAGCCAGTCCAAGGAAACTACGAACTTCAGTAGGAGCTTTCGGAGCCTCCCACTTTTTAATTGCTTCAATCTTGGCCGGGTCGACATGAATGCCTTGTTCGTCTACGACGTGGCCAAGGAACTGTACTTGACGAAGCCAGAACTCGCACTTAGAGAACTTAGCGTACAACTTCTCATCGCGAAGGAGCTGAAGAATGGATTGTAAATGTTGTTCATGATCAGTGTTTTTTTGAGAGTAAACGAGTATGTCGTCGATGAACATTATGACAAATTTGTCTAAGAATGGACGACAGACACGGTTCATTAAGTCCATAAAGATCGCTGGAGCATTAGTCAGACCAAATGGCATAACGAGAAATTCGTAATGACCATAACGAGTACGAAAAGCTGTTTTTGGGACGTCACCATCCTGAACAGGGATCTGGTAATAACCCAAACGTAGATCAATTTTAGAGAAGTACGAAGCACCTTGCAATTGATCAAACAGATCGTCTATGCGAGGTAGGGGATACCGGTTCTTAACGGTTAATTTGTTCAGTTCACGATAGTCTATGCACATTCTCATGGAGCCATCTTTCTTCTTGACGAATAAGATTGGTGCTCCCCAAGGAGATGAACTAGGATGAATAAAGCCTTTGCTCAAAAGTTCTTGTAATTGATTGGACAGTTCTTGCATTTCAGGAGGAGCTAAACGATACGGTGCTTTAGCGACTGGTGCTGCACTGGGAACTAGATCAATATTGAACTCGACTTGTCTAACAGGTGGGATACCTGGTAAGTCGTCAGGAAAGACATCTGGAAAGTCCCGTACAATGGGGATGTCTTGAACTTTCTTTTCTTTAGCACTTTTATCGATGACGTGAGCTAGGTACACTAGATGATCTTTCTTGTCCAAGTACTTACAGAATTTCATGGCTGTGACGATCTTAAGTTCGTTCGTGGACTTGTCGCCTTGCACCATTAAGATCTCGCCGTTCTGGAGCGGTAAATGAACTGATTTCTCGTGGCAACAAATAGTCGCGTGGTGTTTGGATAACCAATCCATTCCCGTGATAATGTCAAAGCTACTAATCTCGACAGGGATTAAATCAATTGTAAAGTTCTTGTCTACTAAGGTCAAAGGACAATCTAGAGCAATTTCGTTGGTACCGTACTTTTGGCCATTTGCATACTCTACCACATATTTGTCATTTAGTTTGCCAGTTATCATGTCAGTCTTAGCTTTAAAGTCTAATGCAACAAAGCTACGTTCAGCACCGGAGTCAAATAGTACAGAAGCATAATGATCGTTCAGAAGAAAGGTACCTGTCACAACCCGAGGGTTCTGACGAGCTTCCTCAGCGTTCAAAGCAAAAACACGGGCGTTGGCTAGGCCTTGCTGGTTTTGCTGTTGCTGATTGTTCTGCTGGTTCTGGTTCCTTGGCCCGCGTGGATAAGCAACACGCTGAACTTGGGCGTTCTGGTTCTGGTTCCTTTGAACTGGGGCAGCAGGTGGTAGTGGAGGTTTGAAGATTTCTGACTGGTGGATTCCTGTTGACTGGCGGTGGGTTGTTCCTGATCAGATTTGCTGTGATAGCACTACAGTATTTGGCCATGTGCCCAATTCCTTGGCACTTATAGCAGACAAGACAAGCACCAGTGTGATGCAGATTGCAGCGAGTGCACTTGGGATAAGCTCCAGAGTACCTTGTCGGTTCAGTCGCTGTGGTCACCACATAGTTCTTCAAGGTCTTCCCCTTCTTGCTTGGGGGTTCAACTTTCTTCTCCACTACTTCTTCAGCCTTCCTTTTCCCCCTTATCAGCATTTTCAGTCAAACCTCCTGATCTGATTATGTATTTGGTCAAGGTCTTAGCCAGCACAGTTGCTCTTGACATGGTCTTAGGGCCTTTACTAGTGAGGTCACGGCGAATCTCTGGAATCAAGCCCCAAATGAAACGATCAATTCTCTTCTCTTCAGTAGAAGCTAAATGTGGTACAAGTCTGGAGAGCTCATTGAACCTCAAAATATACTTCTCAATCTCCAAACCTTCCATCTTCAGATCCCAAAATTCTTGTTCCAATTCTTGCAATGCATCCTTTGTACAGAATTCAGCTCTCATCATCTTCTGAAGTTCTTCCCAGGTGTAAGCATAAGCGGACTTCTTGCCAATAATGGTGACGATGCCAGTCCACCAGGACCTAGCAGCTCCATCGAATTGGCTGGTCGCGTGCTCCACCATCTTATCCTCAGAAGTTTCAGTGTGGTACAGGGCTTCTTCCATATTCTCGAACCACATCAACAGTTCTGCAGCTCCTTTCTCCCCTGTGTAGATTGGGTGTTTGCACTGAGTGAAGGTCTTGAATAGACACCCTCTGCTTCGGGTGGCTCTGCCTTCGGTGGTAGCTCGAGTGTTGATCTGACTAGCACCATTAGAATCACTGTTCACTTCCTGGTTCTGTTCAGGTTCTTCTTGAGTTCTCTTATTCTGAGTAACTCTGGTGGCTCTGGTAGTTCTAGTACCTTCAGTTAGTGGGATTTCCAGGATTTGAGCAACTTGAGTAGCAAGATTTGGCATTATCGCATTCATGCGGTCAGTGATGAGGTTTGCTACATCTTCCAAGGTAAAGTTGAGAGTAACATTAGCACTAGGTTCAGTAGGTTCAATAGTTGGTGCGACCTTAGCTTTTCGTCCACGTTTAGCCGACATTCTTCCTTATACCCCCTAATAAGATAGAAATATGAACTCGATTACGTTTCGCACAACTCTATAGCTCCAAGCACGTAGTACGTTAATAAATGATCGTCGTTAGCACAATATATGAACAAGAACAGTCGTTGATCGCACGATAAGTATCTATAGTCGTATTAGCTCTAAAGCCTATAATCGATTTACCAGAACGTATGTCTTAAGAGGACGAGTGAACTAGAACTGATATAACTGAAGAACGAGATTGCACGAAGTTCTTAGTGGAGCTCTAAGAAAAGGATGACGCCTTTAATGACACACTTTGAGTCCTAGGTACTCTATCCGTAATTAGATGTAGTTGATCAGGTTACATCTAATTAGGGCAAGAGTACTTACTACTCAAACCGGTCATGTAAAGGATCACCTCAGAGTGGATTCAAGTTATTGCTCGAGTTTTCCTTAGGAAAAAGCTCGATGTTCACTATAACCATGGCTACTGATACCAACTTTCACACCCCGCTAAAGCGGAATATACGGGATGTACAGATAAGCACAATTGCACACAGTACAAGTTCCAACACAGCCAATAACATTAAGAAGATAAGAAGTATAATAGTTCTTACAGAATAGGGGGTATACTCAGAATAGATAATATTCAGAAGACAGAACAATTGTCTCAAAGTACCGAAGTTTTGAACTGAATAAACAAAGGAAAGCCTTCACAGCTCCTGGTCTTGAATGCTCGAATAGTCGCCAAATGAGATGAGCGTAAAGAGGAAGACTCCTATTCTAAAAGATCTACTAGTCTAGCCTGAAAAGCATGTAAGTTCAAAAGGTCAACTACGAAAGTAGTTGGTGAGATTCACATAAAGTACTATTTAGTATACATATAATTAATATGTAGAGTAAGAACAAGTTCATAAGATCTGTACATTTAACAAAAGTACTTTACAATAGTAAGAACAGTACAAAAACAATTAATGAACTATAGATGTATTGTCATTGCTAACCCGATTGGCCAGAACTGAACTGTAATGTGACAATATGCTCATAATAATCAAGTAAGTCAAGTAAGATCTAGATCAGAACAAGAACAGATAATATGCATCCTCCAGAACTTCGGAGAATGAGGGTGGGCCTACCCTAAACAGCGCTGTCCATAATTATCTACGGTTCAATCCCTGAACTGTGGGATATGAATCGATAGCAGTGAATAAGAACTGAACAAGAACAAGTAAGAACTAAAACATGGTAAAGAACAAGTACAGTAGTATAAATGTATTTAAGGATCTTGCCCATTCAAGACTTAAATACCCTTTTTAAATAGTTAAGAATCATATCATAAGTATCTTACAAGATCATAAAATAGTGCGTAAAATAGTTCAAGGACATATATATAAGTACAAAATAGTTTTCATGCTTTTCAGTCCCCGATAAAAGAACTTGAACAAAATGTACGAAAGGGGGATTAGTGAATTCACAGTGATCTGGTACAAGCACAGTTTATAGTGCATGTGCAAAATCGAGCTTTAAATTTATAAAACTAAAACTACCCAAAAACTCACTACTACGCACTCACGGGCAGTGGACCCGATCGTTTGTAATATAGTTAAGAGATAAGTCTGAGTTCGTTCTCAGGGATTGGAAATGATTAGTTGCTTATGAAATGGTTTGGAAAACGGGTGTTGCTTCGAAAATCCTCTTGACAAATAAAGTAAATTGGTTTGCAAAATAATTGCATAAACTGAAAAAGATTTCAAACAATATAATTAAAAGTCATCCACCTTGACTTGCCTCAACTTCAAATGTGATTGCATTTAATGAAGAACAAATTCTCTAGAGTTTAAAGATAATCGTGACAAGATTAAGATACTCACGTGGTACCACCAACCGTGAAAAATTATCGAATCACCTAAGTGCTAGTTAAATTACCCAAGCCGGTACCACCAAAACTAAGACAATTCTTCTAACAATCAGTTTTATTGACTATCAAATTATCATATGAACTTATGTGACAATAGCGTGGTACCACCAACCGATATCAATCACGTTGACAAAATTAATCTTTTCTTAAAATGATATTTACTATCATACCATGAACTAGTGATAATTACTTATAGACAAGTAACCGTTTTAAAATCACATACACATTCAACTGGTACCAGCAATGAAGAATCATATGCAACCAATATCAAAAATAATTAATGAAAAGAATTAAAATCATCAAGATCACAGAACAATGATAATTAAATAAACCTTTTTTAATTAAAAATATTGCAATCACATTATCCGTCTAGTTTCATCAAGGTGGATGATTAAACATTTAGCCACTCATGATCAATCCACAATAATAAATAAAATAGAAGAGAAACATGATGTACCAATCGTTTGATGAAAAGTAAATTGCAAGACAATAAGTAGATACGATCTAGATGGGTGCCCGTGAATCTTCAACGAATCCGCCTAAGAAATAATCTTGATTGGAGGAAGAAGAACCCTTGTAGAACAGCTCCTAGAAAGATTTTTGATGCCTGATTTTCGACCTAGGGTTTGCTATATATACTCCTCCAAAATCTAATGCAAAAACAAGGAAAGTCTTGTTTTCCCGTGCACCCACTGCGGCGCAGTGGGGTTGAGCCTTCCCTCACTGCGGCGCAGTGAGGTGTTGTTGACTTTGACTTCAGGGGGACTGCGGCGTAGTGGCTCGTGTATCCACCACTGCGGCACAACCAGTTTCCACGGCCTCCTTTCTTCTTAACCAGACTGCGGCGCAGTCACTCCTAGCCATCCCCACTGCGGCGCAGTGGAGGTTTGTCCATTAATTTCCGTGGATCAGGACTGCGGCGCAGTCACAAATATGTACAGAGCCAAGTTCTTTCGATCTCGATTACTTTCCAAACTCTGTCGTCTCTTCCACTCAAATTAACTCTCATCATCATAACGCACTTCCGGGCCAATAATCATCCGAAAATGTACCAAATGAACGCGTATCCTGTTTAGAGCCTGTAAACACTAACAAACACCATAAACGCGCCGAATGCATACAAAAACGACTTAAAACATATAGTAAAATGGCCAATAACGATGTGGGTAATGGGTATAAGTTAGTCACATCAAATCCCCCCACACTTGAGCATTGCTTGTCCTCAAGCAAATCCGGAATTTAAGAAAGAGTAATCCTTGAAAATCAAACCATTAAACAAGTGACAAGTATTAAAAAGAAGCAACACCAAGCATGTGAAATGACAAAAACGGGTAAAGCAGTTTTAATCTTAAATGAAAACTCGAAATGTTTGACAATACCTGAACAATCCGCAAGCCACGATAATCAACTAAGCATAAGAGAAAACAAACGATCCTATCAACATCATTCTACTCCAACAATCTTACTTTCGGGGTTGAATATATGAAGAATCACTCATAGCTCAGTCATGATGTATACTCTTTTACCATTGGCTTGAACCAGGATCGTCACTTCACCATTAAGGCGCAAGGATCAAGTACATCGTCAAAATAGGCATTAAGGGTGGTTGTTTAGTTAAACTAAGGCTATGTGTTAGAAATCCAAAATAATGATAAATTGTAATTTAAGTTATAGGACTTACTTGTTGTTAAGTCATAGGCTTATGATTACTAAGGTTGAGGGGCTAATTGTGATAATTAGCATAATTGTTTAAATTAGCCTATAAATACCCCTCATCACCTTAGGAATCATAACGATACACACATCCTTGATTCATTTTTCACACACTTAATACCATTTCACCTCTAATTCTCTCTCAATACACACACAAACACCAAGAACACACACACTAACCAAACACCTTGATTCTGCCATTGTTAATGTGAATTCGGTGATATAAATCGTGTTATTACATGTGGTATCAGAGCATAATATCGTTTTGATATCGATCCATAACCGAATTCAATCACAGTTTATCAAAAAATCAAAATTATTTTTGTTTTTTTTTTGTTCGTCATTTTTCATCACTGAAATTTCAAAATTCACCTCATAATTCACATAAAATCACAAATGTTTGTTCACCATTAGATTCGTGATAGTTGATAACATAATCCTTTCAAGTTTCAAGTTCTAATTCGATCTGGATCACGAGTTCGAATTTTGAGTTTTTTGGCGCTAAAATTTGGGATTTGGTTCTGTTATGTTTTGTGTTGATATTTGTTAATCGGATCGTAGTTAAAGTGATTTCAAACTGTTTGCAAGTGGTTTCATGTTCTAATTCCCAGAAAATCAAAAGTTATTGAAGTTTTTCAAGTTCATCAATGGAGTTTTATGTTGAAACTGAACTGATGAAGAAGATGACTCAAGGACGATCCTGCAAAGATCGTTTCAGTCTTCATACTTGTTTTTCACATTTCAGTGTTGTGGCTTGTAGGACGATCCTCATAAGATCGTTCTGACAAGTGTGGTTGTGTTGTGAAGTATTGATTGTGGCTAACTAATCCTTTTGGATTGGTTTGGTCAATTCAATTACTTGGAAATAGCTGTGTTACTGAAAGTTTTGGAAAGAAAAACCAAGACGATCTCAATCAAGATCGTCTTAGCCTGTTGATACCAGGACGATCTCATTCAAGATCGTCCCAGTTTTCTTTGAACAAGTTCTGGTTTGATTGATTTTGTGAAGTGTTGTGATTGGGAATCACACTCTTCTTGGGTAACTGATCTTCATGATTGGTTTTGCTCAATTCATTTCATTCCATCTCATACCGTTACTCTGCCCAAATCGTTTCAGAATACTTAGAAATTTTTTTCTCAAATTCAAGAAACCTAAAACGATCTCTTTTACAAGACCGTTTCATTTCATACCATTCAAGATCGTTTCATCTCCAATCTAATCAAGATCATTTCATTTCTTCAACCAAATTCAATTCAATTCTTAATTCAAATCAAGTTCAAATGACTTCTCGTGAAGCATTGGCATTAGGTTCCGATACAAGACCTCCAGTTCTCTACCGTGGTTCTTATGGACTATGGAAGAAAAGATTCATGGACTATGTGGAATGTAAACCAAATGGTCACCTTCTTAAAGATATCATCTGATGAGGAGGGAGATGATATGATGGCTACAAGAGATGGTGTCTCAGATGAACTATATCAAGCTCTTGCCGCGGTAACTAAGCATTTCAAAAGAAAGTATTACAAAGCGAGGCCAACCAACAACAATCTCCGTACTTCATCAACAAGTGCATTTCCAAAGAAGGAACACTATCATCACAAGAACTTTGAGCAAGGTGAATCTAGTGGATCAAAGCATAAGGACAAGAAGGAAGGAAGTGAGAAACAAATTGTGGAGAAGGGTAATTCATTTGACAAAAAGTGCTATAACTGTGGAGTTCCTGGTCATTTTGCTGTGGATTGCAAGCTACCTGGCAAGAAGAATTATGAATACTATAAGCAGAAGATGCTTTTGGCCAAGCAAGTGGAAGCCGGACAAGCCTTAATTGCTGAGGATGATAAGTGGCTATTGCTTTCTGATGATGAAAATGAAGATTTGTCTGCAAATGTGTGTTTCATGGCGAGGTTGAGCAAGGACAAAGTGTTGGAAGCTGAAAGCATTGATGAGGAATATCCCGATGATGAGGTAAATCTCGACTCTACTTTTTCATTATTTAAGGATAAAGAGTCTTGTAGAATTGTCTTATCAAACTTGATAAAACATTTCAATTCTCTAGCCAACAAAATCAAAAAATTGAAAAATAGCATTTCATTTTCTAAAAGTGAGTATACAAAACTTCTTGAAGAACATTCAAAAGTACTTTTTGAATATGATGCTATGAAACAAGATTTTCAAAATTATAAAGAAAAAATGTTGGTTAAAGAATGTGAGATGAATGCCTCTCCTAATTTTAAGTTATTAGAAAAGTGTCATAATCTTGAAAAGACCATTCTTGATCTTGAAAAGGCCAATCAAGATCTTGAAATTCAAAAGACCAATGAATGGCTTCGGGCAAATGCTAGACAAATGGATGTTGATATTCTGAATAAAAAGCTCCAAGAAGCTAAACCAAAAACTGTTGAACTTGAAAGAAAAGTTTCTGACTTAAATCACAATTGCTTTCTAAAAGGCATTGAGATCGAAAATCTTGAAAAACAAGTTGAGGAACTTAAAAAGAATATACATTTCTATCAAGAAAAGTTGTATAAAGTTGAACAAAATCCTCTCTTGGACTTCACTGCCTATTTCAATAAGTCAAAAATTGATAGGTCAGAACTTCTTCTCGGGTTGGGATTTGAGAATATCACTCCATTGCAAAAAGCCAAAGAAAAAATTGAACCTTTGTATGATGAAAAATTTCTGAGACTTGGTATGGTACAACAATTCATTCGTCCATTGGATGACGAATTTGAGACTGATGAAGTTGAGAAAATTCAAAACAATAAATTTTTGGTTAATTATGATGCTCTAAATACTTCTTACGAAACAAAAGAATCATCAATTTTTGAATTAGAAGAAATTGCATCTAATTTTCAAAACCAAGAATCTGTCAGGTCTCCACCTAAACCAACTAAATTGTATGTTCCATCCACATTTTTGGAAAAACAAATAGAAGGTTTACAACAAAAGGTGGATTCTCAACAAAAACTCATTAATGACCTAAACTCTCAAAGTCTGAATTCAGAGGATGAATCAGTTGTTGTTGATATCAAGAAAGTTTGTGTGAATGTTTCTACTCAAACTGACCTAAATTCCTTATTAGACCATTCCACTCAGACTACCGGTGATTCATCTACAAATTCATCCACCCAAACCTTGACTGATTTTCTTGCATGTACTTATCAAACTACTGCTACTTCAATAGCTGAAAATTATGTGCAATCTGATTTATCTGATGAAGATCTTGCTCATAGTTTAGTTTTGATATGGTACTTTTATCAGTTTTTCACATGCAATAGTGTTGATGAGCTAGTTGTTCACCCTAAGCTTAGTGCTAGTATAGGTGTTGAAACTTTTACTCAATTCTCCTGTGAAACCAAAGATGTGTCAATCCAAGTTGACCTAATTTCTGAGACTACCAGTGATGTGAAGTTGGACAACAAGATTCCTGATTTTTCTAAATTTTCAAAAGAATTCACCAAAGATGATTTTGACAAATTCATGGAAGGAGAATATGTTTTTGACTCAGAAACTGAGAAAAAGATTGAATCTATCAAAATCAAAGTAGAAACTAAAAAGGAATCTCAAAAATCAAATTCCAAAGCCCCAACTTCATATTATTTTAAGGAACGAGTTAAACCCAAACTCGTCAAGACTAAACAAAAGAGTCCTACCCCTCCTACCCCTGTCAAACATGTCAAGAAGAAACAAGCTGAGACCTTACCAAGACCAAAGTATCAAAAAGTGAAACTTCCAAAAGACAATCCCAATGTTTCTTCGTCTAACTCTCAATCTAGTTCTTTACCTAAGGTGTCTAAGTCTAGCTCAGTGTTGCTAAATAAGGACACATCGAATGGTTCAACTAGATATAGGGATAGATATGGATGGTTTTCTCATGATAAACCTAAGAAGCAAGAAGTTTCCTCACCCCCAAAAGAGACCAAAAAGATGGAAGTGTTTAAAACCCCTCGTTCTAATCTTCTTAGTTTCAATTCAACAGGTTGAAAGACCAAATGGGTTCCTTAGTCATTAGAACCTAAGATCACTAGTAAGCATGTTGAGGAAAAGAAGAAGAGGAGGAGGAGAAAGAATGTTGGGAATAAAAAAAAGAAAGTTTCTGTTGGTTTAAACAATTCATCTTTGGAAAACAATGTTAATAATTCCAAGGCTATGCCTTGTGGGTCTGTAAACAATGTTAATTCTCGTGCTTGTTTGAATGATGTTAGACATGTTACTTTTGATTCGAATGTGAATGTGCATACCTTTTATACAAATGTGCTTATTGATGGTGTGCTTGTTAATGCTCATATTGATTCTAAAGTATGTTTGTATGCATTTCCTAAGTTATACCCCCTGCCTGTGTTAACTAACCACAAAGGACCCGTCTTTAAGTGGGTACCTAAAGTCGGTTAAAATTTTTGATTGCAGGAAATAACCATCTGTGTTTGGATACTCGATTCTGGGTGTTTGAAACACATGACTGGCAATAAAGCATTGCTCAAGAACTTTGTTGAACGATTCATGGGAACTGTTCGTTTTGGAAACAACAACTTCGCTCCTATTCTAGGTTATGGAGATATTGAACGTAACGGAATTGTCATCAAGAAAGTTCATTATGTTGAAGGTCTAAGTCATAACTTGTTCAGCGTTGGACAATTCTGTGACAACAACCTTCAAGTTCTTTTTCAAAAATCCCTGTGCAAAGTCCAAACTCTAGATGGAGTTGATATCCTCTGCCGAGATCATGGTGATAATCTTTTTACCGTTAATCTCGATGATAACCAACCAACTGATAACATTTGTCTCGTTTCAAAGGCTACTTCGAAGAATTCTTGGTTATGGCATAGAAGGCTTTCTCACTTGAATTTTCAAACCATCAATGCTTTGGTCAACAAGCAGCTTGTTGAAGGCTTGCCTGACTACAAGTATGAAAGTGAGCATGTTTGTCCTTCTTGTGCAGTTGGGAAGATCAAAAGAACTTCTCATAAACCAAAGAAAATTCCACACACTTTGGCACCTCTTCATTTGCTTCACATGGATCTTTGTGGGCCTATGAAAGTACAAAGCCGAATCGGGAAGAGATATATCTTGGTTATCGTTGATGATTTTTCAAGATATACTTGGTTCAAGTTTCTTGCATCCAAAGATGAAACAACTCAAATTTTGATCGATTTCATCACTTCCACTCAAGTAAATCTTCAACTTACAGTCCGTTACATCCGATCAGATAACGGTACTGAGTTCAAGAATGTCGTTTTCAATGAATTTTGCAAATCAAAAGGCATTACTCACCAATTCTCTACTGCCCGTACCCCACAACAGAACGGTGTCGTTGAAAGGAGAAACCAAATGCTGGTAGAAGCAGCAAGGACAATGCTTGCTTATTCCAAATTACCTTCGAATATGTGGGATGAAGCTGTTGACACTGCTTGTCATATTCGGAATCGGTCTATCATTAATTAGCGTCATGAGAAGACTCCTTATGAGGTTATTAACAAACGCAAACCCAACATCAACTATTTTCACATTTTTGGGTGTGTTTGTTACACTTTGAATGATCGAGAAAATGTTGGAAAGTTTGAGAAGAAAGGTGACGAAGGTTACTTTGTTGGTTATTCTAAGACATCAATTGCCTATCGTATCTTCAATCGCCGAACAAACACAATTCAAGAAACAATGAATGTTTGGTTTGATGAGATGTCTGGCATGATTTTTGAACAAGAAAGTTTGCTACCAACAATCAGTGATCCAAGTACTTCAAGTGCTCCTACAAGGACGTCTACCTTAGCTTCTAATTTCAAGAAGTATCCGACTCCAACAAGTGAAGAATTAGATATTCTTTTCGAAGAATTCTACAATTCAAAACCGATTCATGAAAGGGAACCTCAAGTCATCAATGAACCTATTCCAATCAATGAACCAATTCAGACCAATGATTCAGTTCCTGACAACAATCATGAACCATCATCAAGTTCTTCAGAGCAAGAAGAATCACCTTCAATTGATATTTATTCTCAAAAGAATGTTCAAGAACAACCTTCTCAGATAACTCAGACAACAAACCCATCAAATACTCCAAATGTGTATGTGCCACTGGACTTTGATCATCCAGATTTTGAAGAAAGAGTTCTTCCAAGTTATGATTCTATCTCTCAACAAAACTCCAGTTTTAATGATGATGATGTTGACATTCATCAACAAGATCTTCTTCCTCATGACAACAAATGGACACGTATGCGGAAAGATCATCCTACAGAGCAGATAATTGGAGATCCACAAGCTGGAGTAACTACTCGTACTTCAGTCAATGAGTGTCTTGTTGCGCTTTCTCTTAGCAATATCGAACCCAAAACAGTCTCTATAGCTCTTAGTGATCCAGAGTGGGTTAAGGCGATGCAAGATGAAATCGTACAGTTTGAAAGACTGAAGGTATGGAGATTAGTTCCAAATCCGAGGAAAGAAGAACCAATTGGTACCAAGTGGATTTTCAAAAACAAGAAGGATGAAAATGGAGTCGTAGTAAGGAACAAAGCTCGACTAGTTGCGAAGGGTTATTGCCAACAACCTGGTGTTGACTTCGATGAAACTTTTGCTCCAGTTGCAAGAGTGGAGGCCATTCACATATTCTTAGCCTATGCCGCATTCAGAAACTTCATTGTGTTTCAAATGGATGTGAAGACTGCGTTCTTGAATGGTGATCTCAAAGAAGAAGTTTACGTGGAGCAACCAGAAGGTTTTATTGATCCTCAGAGGCCGAACCATGTCTACAGGTTAGACAAGGCTCTTTACGGTCTGAAACAAGCACCCCGAGCATGGTATGATTCCCTAACTACTTTCCTACTCAAAGGTGGCTTTACCAAAGGCACGATAGACCCTACCTTGTTTATTCACAAGCAAGGTAAGCATGTTTTACTTGTTCAAATATATGTTGATGACATTATCTTTGGATCGACCAGTCAAACTTTTTGCTGAAACTTTTCATCTCTAATGGTCAATCATTTTGAAATGAGCATGATTGGGGAAATGAACTACTTTTTGGGTCTTCAAATCAAACAATTACCAAATGGTATTTTTATATCACAAGGTAAGTACATTAAAGATATGTTGAAAAAGTTTGACATGACTTCCTGTTCTTCAATTTCTACCCCAATGGCTGCTCGAACAAACACTAATGCTGATAAAAATGGGAAACCATTTGACCAAAAGAGATATAGAACCATGATTGGTTCGTTGTTGTATCTTACAACATCTCGCCCAGATATAATGTTTGCAACATATATGTGTGCTAGGTATCAAGCTGCTCCAACTGATTTACATTACCAAGCAATATGTGGCTGCGGCTAGTTGTTGTGCTCAAGTGTTAAGGATGAAGACACAACTTACTGATTATGGTCTGAAATATGATCGTGTCCCTATCTATTGTGATTCTCAAAGTGCCATTGCAATTGCAGTCAACTCAGTAAACCACTCTCGCTCAAAACATATTGATGTTAGATATCATTTTCTCAAGGATCATATTGAGAAAGGTGACATCGAGCTCTACTTCGTGGGAACTGACTATCAACTTGCTGATTTGTTCACAAAACCATTGGATGAAAAGAGGTTTAACTTTCTAATCTCTAAACTTGGTATGCTAAATCTTGATCCTTAAATCACTTTACCCTTGAAGGAATTCTTGACACATTTTCAAAAATTAAAAAAAAAATTTGAAAAGATAAAATCAAATACAAAAGTATAAATTTTCAAAAGGAACAAAAAAATTTAAAAAAAATGGCTTGCATATACTATGTATGTAACCCGTTCTTCATTGTGCTATTTATTTCAAAATGGCTTATGCATACTCAGTGCATAACCCGTTCTTAATTGAAATTATTTATATTTCAAAGTTGGTATAAATTCATGTTGTTATACATATAGATTGATATAAGATAACGAGGAATTGAAGGCCTTTGTGTACTTCCAAGTGATCTTATATGAATATATATGTGTAATAGTAATTTTGACAGTTTGTTGAACAAAGGTGTGACTTGAAATGAAACAATTCATGAAATTTTTCCGACAATAAATTCTCAAACTCTCAATTATTGATATGAGAAGCGAAGGATCGAACGCCTTTGTGTACTTCCGAGTTGTCTCATCTTGAACAATTGATTGAGTTAACATGAGTAAAATCATTATGGTTTTTGTGAAATTCATTTTTGCTCCGCCTTTCCATAGATTAAGGGGGTGTTAGTGATTTCAAACCTCTTCCAAACTTCAAATGTGTTTTTAAAACAATTTTTTCACATTTGATGATTTTCCAATGATTTTTATCCAATGGGAGTTCGGTGATTAATTTGCACATGAGCGACTAGGTTTTCTCAAAATTCACTCCATGAACTTCATCATCACCGATGAGTTCTAACCCCGGAGTATTCACTTCTTCATTAGATAGTGAGGGTATTTAGAGTGATGATGATTTCGTGCAAATAGGATGGAGGGAGTTAAGTCGAAAAGTGAGAGGTTATGGTGATATGTTGTGAGAAAAGGATTAAAAGAAATGATACCCTTCCCTAAAATTCTCAAATCTCCGGGTTAAACACGTTTCTATCGGATGTCATTTGTTGATATCTCGATATTGAAGAAGTCTTTATGGACCCAGTGAAGCGATGCACATCTTTATCTAACCACTCAAGTGTTTATTAACAAATGCTTGTTTTATTTCTCACGGAGATTGTCTTATTTCTATTGACTCTTCATTTGGAAGATGTTGATATTGAAAAAGGGCGACACTCTGCTCCAGTCCCCGACTTCATTTGATCACATTGTGTCTAGAGCTATATTGTTTGATCAGTCCTTTGATCATTATTCATTCTTTAGGACACAATCGAGTCATATCTTTGTGATATAATTGCTTATCTTTGTGATATAGCCAGAACATTTGTAGTGATATCTTAATTGATATTTCACGATGATCAAATGGAAATCCTACCATTGTTAACGTCTTTGCCAACTTTGAACGTAGGTCTCATAATTACATTAGTGTGATTATAGAGTTAACAAGAAGTCTATTGTGACCTTGGTTTTTTTCTTAAAAAGTCTTTAAGGATAGTAGAACATGGTTATCGAACGCTTCGGTGACACTGAGCATGGTATACATTCTTTGAAGCAATCTTAAGGTTGAAAAGCCAAAAGACCGAACTATGTTAGAGTTTGCTTTGTGCATTTCTCAATGATACATAGGAAATCCGATAAATGGTATTCATTTCTTTCGGTCATTTCATTAATCCTTTCGATTTTTGCAAATGTTAACGGATTATTATTATCCGGTTTTATTTCTCTTCACCCCAACACAGAAAACACCAACACCATGCAAAAACGTTTGTATCAACAACTTCAATCTTATATTTTAGTCACCCATAGGATTATTTGGGTTGGCTTAATGGTCTAGGTTGTAGTTTTGATGGTTGATAATTCTTCGTGTGCATAATATCTAACTTTTGGTCATATTATTTCTTTTGACATTTAATCGATCAATGTGTGCATAATGACATTGGTTCCCAACTTTGTCATTATGAGGGGGAGAATATTATGATTGATTAGGGGAAGAAATTAGAATGATTAATAAGGACAACAAGGAGAAAAATTTGTGTTTGGTTGTTTTAAAAGTATTAAGGGGAGAAAAGAAAAACACCTCTTTGGATCGTTAACGTATAGTTATTTTGAAAGGGTTCCAAATTCAACTTGAAGTTCTTTCATCTCGAAAGTAGATCATTTGTTCTTTCAATTTATAATATTTCAGTCAATTGAGCTCAAATTTTCACTAGATCTTAGTTGAAATGAGATCTTGACTTGAAAAAGAAAATCCGAATTGAGTTCAGAAATAAGAATGAGATCAGAGATGCTCCAATCAAAGACTGTGATTACTCATGAATTGAAGGGGAGCATGATTACTTTCATAAGAGACTTTTCAAAATCTCATTCAAATGTATACTCTCCAAAGTGTTCAAAATCATGTGACTAAGATCAAAACTTCAAAAGTCAAAAGATTGAAGATTCAAGTCAAAGAAGTAAAGCTTCAAAAGAGTCTCCATCAACATATGTCATTCAAGATCCTCAAGTCATACAATAACATCTTACCAAGAAGCTCCAATGCATACATCAAGGGGGAGAGTACATATTTCTGAAAAATTCATTCCAAGAAATCAAAATTCAAGAAAGCATAAAGACTTGTTCAAATTCATTGTTCTCCTTGTAGAATCAAGAAGCTGAATTTCATTCAAGAATCGAAGATTGAAGAATCCAAGACAAGTTTATACCTTCCGCATTTCAAAAGACAACTCTGATTCATGATTCACCAATCCTCTAAGATTCAAGACACACACACTCATCATTCTCTGTTTAAAAAGAACATTGAGAATCAATAAATGATTTAACTTCAAGAAGTCCAAGACCAAGACTGAATCAAGTTCTCCAAAGACAATGAGAAACCTTTGAAGACTTGTTTCAACACACCAATTGTCTTCACCACCTGGCTCATCAAATTCATTCCTACAAGACAAAATAACACGTACTTCATTCCTTACAATATATCACTATGGGGGAGAATGTTAGAAATCCAAAATAGTGATAAATTGTAATTTAAGTTATAGGACTTACTTGTTGTTAAGTCATAGGCTTACTAGTGCCGAGCTTTTGGACTGCGGCGTAGTCCTCTCCTCACACCCCCACTGCAGCGCAGTGTGGTGATGGTCAATATAGGCCGTGGAAACGGACTGCGGCGCAGTCGATGTCACCACCCCCACTGAGGCGCAGTGGGGGACTTTTCCAGAAAAAAAAAAATTTTTGGTTTTTTCGTTTTTAAACACAAACTTACCTCAATCCGCTTCACACCACATTTGAACCTGCACATTCTTGACAAAACAAATTAAACCTATATAACGAAATGAAAATCAAATTTAACAAAACGAACTTAAACACGGGTTGCCTCCCGAGAAGCGCTTAATTTATTTACGAGTCGTGAGCTAGGCTCGATCATCATATTCAAGTTTGTGAATAAAAAATGGGGATTTCTTCAACCATCCCCTCATCCTGCTCTTCTTCCAAATACAACTTGAGCCTATGACCATTGACAATGAAAGACCCATTTCCATCACTTTTAAAAAGTTCAACATAACCGGACGGATACACATGTTTAATCACAAAAGGACCTATCCACCTAAAAGTTAACTTTGGTTGTTTAATTTTAAATTTCGATAAAAATAGCAAAACTTTTGCTCCACCCTTGAACTCCTTTCTACGGATCCTTTTGTCATGGTAAACTTTGGTTTTCTCTTTATAAAGTCTTGAGTTTTCATATGCACCTAACCTAAGCTCATCGAGCTCATGAAGTTGCAATAACCTAAGTTCACCGGCCTCCATCATGTCTAGGTTCAAATTTCTCAACGCCCAATACGCCTTATGCTCTAATTCAATTGGTAAATGACAAGTCTTACCATAGAGCAACTTGTATGGCGTAGTGCCAATCGGCGTCTTAAAGGCGGTCCTAAACGCCCACAAGGCGTCATCTAACTTTTTTGACCAAACCTTGGGGTTATCCCCGACTGTTTTCTCTAGAATTCTTTTCAATGCCCTATTGGTGTTTTCCACTTGACCACTGGTCTGTGGGTGATAAGAAGTTGAAAAATAATGACAAACACCATACTTCTTAAGAACCTTATCTAGTTGATGATTAGCAAAATGTGTTCCACGATCACTAATTAAGGCTCTAGGCCAACCAAATCTACTAAACAACTGTTTCAAAAATTCAATGACTACCCTCGCGTCATTTGTAGGCAAAGCCTTGGCTTAGGCCCACTTAGACACGTAGTTAACGGCAACTAGAATATACTGAAACTTGTTAGACGGTGGAAATGGTCCCATGAAGTTTATGCCCCAAATATCGAAAACTTCACATACCTGAATTCCTTGCTGCGGCATTTCATCCCGTCTTGTGATGCTTCCTTGTCGTTGGCAAATGTCACAAGTTTTGACCAACGTTTAAGCCTCTTTGAAAATTGTAGGCCAATAGAAACCTGCATCAAAAACCTTTTTACCTGTAACCGACAGACCATAGTGACCTCCGGTTGGTCCGTAATGGCAAGCATCCAATATCTCCCTAGTTTCAGCTCCTACAACACATCTTCTCACCATACCATCTGCACAAGTACGAAACAGATATGGGTTATCCCAGAAATAGTGCTTAGCATCCGATATGAGCTTCTTCTTCTGTTGACCCGAGAAATCATTTGGTACTTCACCTGCAACCAAATAATTAGCAATATCAGCAAACCAAGGACCTTCATCAGAGTTAGAAATGACATTTAAATATTCATCGGGGAAGTTATCCTTAATCTCCCCATCTTAAAACTCCTCCCGGTTTGGGTCCTCCAACCGGCTCAAGTGATCAGCTGCTAAATTCTCGGCACCTTTCTTATCTTTGATTTCGATATCAAACTCTTGCAACAACAAAATCCATCGAATAAGCCTAGGCTTTGCATCTTGCTAAGAAAAGAAATACTTCAAAGCAGAATGGTCAGTGAAAACAACAGTTTTGCGCAATACTAGATATGACCTAAACTTATCAAATGCAAAGACTACCGCAAGCAACTCCTTCTCTGTAGTAGTGTAATTTTGCTGGGCGGGATTCAAGGTTTTACTAGCATAGTAAATTGGCTTGAAATGCTTATCATCCCTTTGCCCAAGCACTGCTCCAACAGCATAGTCACTTGCATCACACATCAGCTCAAAAGGCAAATTCCAATCCGGTCCAACCATAATGGGAGAATTAGTCAACTTCTCCTTCAACACCTGAAAAGCACTTAAACAAGATTCATCAAAAACAAAAGGGACGTCCTTCTCCAACAAGTGGGTCATCGGACGAGTAATCTTAGAAAAATCCTTAATGAATCTCCGGTAGAAACCGGCATGGCCAAGGAAACTACGTACCCCTTTCACATTGGAAGGCGGGGGTAACTTAGCTATTACATCAATTTTTTCCCTATCAACTTCTATCCCGGCCCTAGACACTTTATGACCTAGACCAATCCCCTCGGTCACCATGAAGTGACATTTCTCCCAATTCAAAACTAGACGAGCCCTTTCACACCTAGTCAACATCTTATCTAAATTATGCAAGCAAGACCTAAAAGAATCCCCAAATACCGAGAAATCGTCCATGAAAACCTCCATTGAGGTTTCAAGCATGTCCTGGAAAATAGCTATCATGCACCTTTGGAAGGTGCCCGGGGCATTACACAAGCCAAAAGGCATTCGCCGGTAGGCGAAAGTACCAAAGGGCATGTGAAAGTGGTCTTTTCCTGGTCTCTTGGATCAATGGGTATTTGAAAGTACCCTGAAAATCCATCTAGGAAACAAAAATACTCATTGCCTGCTAATCTTTCTAACATTTGATCAATAAATGGGAGGGGAAAATGATCCTTACGGGTGGCATCATTAAGCTTACGATAATCAATACAAACCCGCCAACCTGTAACTGTTCTAGTAGCCAAAAGTTCATTGTTTTCATTTTCAATTACCGTCATGCCCCCCTTTTTGGGAACACAGTGGACGGGACTTACCCAAGAACTATCGGCAATCGAGAAAATGATCCCTGCATCTAACAGTTTAATCACTTCTTTCTTAACTACCTCTTTCATATTTGGATTAAGCCTCCTTTGTCTCTGGACAATGGGCTTAACATCATCAACAAAATCTATCTTATGCATAAATTAGGACTAATACCTGGAATGTCGGTAGTTTTCCAAGCAAAAGCCCGCTTATGAGCTTTGAGCACGACCAAAAGAAGATTTTTCTCGTCACTCGAGAGTGAAGACGAGATAACAACTGGTAGAAAGGATTTACCTGCCAAGTAAGCATACTCCAAGTGGGCAGGCAATGGCTTAAGCTCCAGGTCAGTAGGGGGTACATCAACGGAATTTGGTACCCTTGAGCTTCCATCAGCAACTACTTTTTCAAAGCTCTCATTTTCTGGAGGTGTCTCATCCAAACTCAGTGCCATAACCTCTGCAAACAGCTCATCATCATCAATATCACTAGCTCCTAAACAAGTGAGCTCTTCATCAACCTCAGTCTCCATCAATTCTTCAAATTCCTGATCCAAAGCATCATCAATGACATCAATCCTGAAACAAGACTCATCATTAGAATAAGAATGCTTAATAGATCTTTCAACATTAAACACAATTCTATCAGTACCCACACCCAAAGAGATTTCCTTATCTTTCACCCGGATGATAGCATCCGCGGTGTTAAGGAATGGTTTACCAAAAATCAAAGGTACCTTAGTATCTTCCTCCATTTCGAGGATCACAAAATCAACCAGAAAAACTATATGACCTACTTGGACAGTCATGTTTTCAGCAATCCCAATGGGATACTAAAAAGAATGGTCAGCTAAACGAATACTCATGCGAGTAGGTCTCAAAATTCCGGAAGCCAACTTACTCCATACCGAGTAAGGCATCAAGTTTATACTAGCACCTAAATCGGCAAGTGCCTTACAAGTCAAAGAACGAATAGAACAAGTGATAAGGAAACTCCCTGGATCCTCAAGCTTGGGTGGAATCTGTTGGCTCTGCAAGATAGCAGAACACTCGGCATTCAAATAAGCTGCATTCACCCCATCCATCTTTCCTTTATCTGTCACAAGTTCTTTGATAAACTTGGCATAGTTTGGCATTCCCTGTATTAAATCAACTAACAGAACATTAATATGAACATTTTTAATCATGTTAACCAACTTATCATACTGTTCCTTCAGCTTAGCTTTCCTAAACCGCTATGGAAATGGAACCTTAGGCTTATATGGCTTAGCCTCGGGTGTCACAGCCGGTTTCGGTGGAGTAACCGGAGTCTTCACAGTCGGTTGATCTTCCATCACAATCTCCTCATCAACATCTCCGGTGAGGGTAATAGGAAAGGTTTCAAGTTTGACTGCACTCATTTGGTTTTGGCCATATTGATAAAGCCTTGCTAACTTCTCAAACCACTCTAAATGCTTATAAGGATCCCATTTCTTCTTACCATCAAATTTTTGCTCTTCAATGCTTTTGAGATGGTTGGGCTTCAAGTTGAAATTTTGATCAACACCCGGTGGTCTAATAGCGGAACCACGAGCCGTAGGAATAGTTTGGGTTCGGTCACCATACCGGATGTCGTTTGGGTCTCTTGGTGGATTGTCATCCATTTCTTCTTTCACAAGTGCAAGCTCAAAGAATTCCTCTAGATAGAAGCCTTCTTCGTCCGAATCGAGTGGTGCTGTGAAGTTGATCCTGCGTCTAGGTGGAGTTTTCAATGGACTAAAAAGAGGTTGTCACGAAGAATGCAAAATCATCAACTATTAAAGAATCCTGCAAAACACAACTAACACCACACGTCAAATGCACCTGTGATAATTCAAGTAAACAAACCTAAACTTATAAAGCAAATAACTCCCTCACGCGTGAGGAAGGATCAAACCACTAGATTCACAACTAAATCGGCACACAATCCCCGGCAGCGGCACCAAAAACTTGATGTGCAAAATCGAGCTTTAAATTTATAAAACTAAAACTACCCAAAAACTCACTACTACGCACTCACGGGCAGTGGACCCGATAGTTTGTAATATAGTTAAGAGATAAGTCTGAGTTCGTTCTCAGGGATTGGAAATGATTAGTTTCTTATGAAATGGTTTGGAAAACGGGTGTTGCTTCGAAAATCCTCTTGACAAATAAAGTAAATTGGTTTGCAAAATAATTGCATAAACTGAAAAAGATTTCAAACTATATAATTAAAAGTCATCCACCTTGACTTCCCTCAACTTCAAATGTGATTGCATTTAATGAAGAATAAATTCTCTAGAGTTTAAAGATAATCGTGACAAGATTAAGATACTCACGTGGTACCACCAACCGTGAACAAATTATCGAATCACCTAACTGCCAGTTAAATTACCCAAGCCGGTACCACCAAAACTAAGACAATTCTTCTAACAATCAGTTTTATTGACTATCAAATTATCAATTGAACCTATGTGACAATAGCGTGGTACCACCAACCAATATCAATCACGTTGACAAAATTAATCTTTTCTTAAAATGATATTCACTATCATACCATGAACTAGTGATAATTACTTATAGACAAGTAACCGTTTTAAAATCACATACATATTCAACTGGTACCACCAACGAAGAATCATATGCAACCAATATCAAAATTATTTAATGAAAAGAATTAACATCATCAAGATCACAGAACAACGATAGTTAAATAAACCTTTTTGAATTAAAAATATTGCAATCACATTATCCGTCTAGTTTCATCAAGGTGGATGATTAAACGTTTAGCCACTCATGATCAATCCACAATAATAAATAAAATAGAAGAGAAACATGATGTACCAATCGTTTGATGAAAAGTAAATTGCAAGACAATAAGTAGATACGATCTAGATGGGTGCCCGTGAATCTTCAACGAATCTGCCTAAGAAATAATCTTGATTGGAGGAAGAAGAACCCTTGTAGAACAGCTCCTAGAAAGATTTTTGATGCCTGGTTTTCGACCTAGGGTTTGCTATATATACTCCTCCAAAATCTGATGCAAAAACAAGGAAAGTCTTGTTTTCCCGTGCACCCACTTCGGCACAGTGGGGTTGAGCCTTCCCTCACTGCGGCGCAGTGAGGTGTTGTTGACTTTGACTTCAGGGGGACTGCGGCGCAGTAGCTCGTGTATCCACCACTACGGCGCAGCCAGTTTCCACGACCTCCTTTCTTCTTACCCAGACTGCGGCGCAGTCACTCCTAGCCATCCCCACTGCGGCGCAGTGGGGGTTTGTCCATTAATTTCCGTGGATCAGGACTGCGGCGCAGTGGGCATGGCAACCTCCACTGCGGCGCAGTCACAAATATGTACAGAGCCAAGTCCTTTCGATCTCGATTACTTGCCAAACTCTGTCATCTCTTCCACTCAAATCAACTCTCATCATCATAACGCACTTCCGGGCCAATAATCATCCGAAAATGTACCAAATGAACGCGTATCCTGTTTAGAGCCTGTAAACACTAACACACACCATAAACGCGCCAAATGCATACAAAAACGACTTAAAACATATAGTAAAATGGCCAATAACGATGTGGGTAATGGGTATAAATTAGTCACATCAAGCATAGAGATAGATAAGTTATATCTATCAAAATCCAAGCACGTCTTGATGGAAGCCTAAGTACAAGTCATTGATCATAAATAAGTACACATATTAGTTCATGTGATTAATTAATCATTGAAATGTCCTTGATGAACTGATGATTTGGCCCTTGATGATCTTTGAATGTTTTGACTCAAAGTGAGTTTGAATGAACTTAGGTACTTGAACTGGACTTGATCTGAACGTCTTTGAACTCACACACATGTAATTATAATGTTAAGTAGTTGAACATGTCTTTAATAACGATCTTTAGCCTTAAGAACTTAGTTTGGTTGTTCATAGAACTTGTACTTTAATGATTAAGATGAATCATGATTTTAATGTACTTTGGTCAAGGATTGAGCAATGATGTTTGTACAGCCTTTGGCGTATATTATTGCAATGTAATGAAGCTAAGAACTGGTTTAGTGGTTAAGTACAAGATCTAGTTGATTTAAGTTCGTGCATGCCAAGTTATAGAACAAGATCGTTTTAGGAACACTGAACCAAGATCGTCCTAGGAACACTAGGACCAAGATCGTCCTAGGAAAACTAGACCAAGATCGTCCTAGGGACAAGATCTTCTTAGTGCCAAGATCTTCCTGGTGCCAAGATCTTCCTGGTGCCAAGATCTTCCTGGCGCCAAGATCTTCCTGGTGCCAAGATCAATTGTTTGAGCAAAACCAATCTAGAAGATTAGTTACCCAAGAAGTGTGTGTTCCCCAAACACAACAACTTCGAATGAACAACCAAACACACCAAGAGCCTGGGACGATCTTGGGGAGATCGTCCTAGCTCAAGAACAGCCTTAATAAGTACAAGCACAATAATGAATGTCTAGATCGATTTTCAGGACTTGTTGGAACATAGCACTAGTACAATATACTCAATAACACTAACCAATAACACTTTTAATGATTCCAAGATCGAATATAACATGAACAAGTCGTGGCCTTCAAGAACAAGTTGTACCTTCATTTTCAAAAATAGGTATTGTAGATTAAAGCATGTTATGACCCAAATTTGTTCATACAAATGTTATTAAACACATTTAGACACAAACCCATTAACTTTTAACACAATTTTCATTCAAAAATTGGACCAAATCATCAAGAACATGAACTTGAAAAAGTACATTTTTAAATTGCTTAAAAACCCATCAAATGTTGTTGTTACCTGAGAAATGATTCAAGAAGTGTGTTTTGATTATCACAAGGATGCTAAAAGTACAAACGATTTCGATTAAACGTTCCAAAATCAAGAGATGCTCTAGTGTGTGCTTTATGGTGTTTTGGTGTGTGTTTTAGTGAGAGAGTGGAGAGATGGAGAAGATGATGAACTAGGGTCTTCTCTCTCTAAACTCATCTATTTATAGTCTTCCCATAATAAATGAACTTAATAAGTGCAAGGACTACTTATGAACATTTTAAACTAGAACTTTCATGAACACGAACGTTTACGAACTGAACTTTAGTATTTCATCGTATTTAATTGTAAACTCGTCATATAAATCAAGATTTAAGATCAAATTGACCTTCATATAAGCACATAATTGGGTCTAAAGTACGTCAAGAACTTAAATAAATTGAACTGTCTAGCCGTTCTAATGGCGAAAGTACGATTTGAGGAACTTATTTAGAACATTTCTAAGACGGTTGTTACATTCTCCCCCACTTAGAGGATTTCATCCTTGAAATTAAGAGTCTTGTCGATCAAAAAGGTGAGGGTACTTCTTCTTAATGAAGTCCTCGCGTTCCCGGGTGTCATTATATCCATGTTTAGCACTCCAACGTACATGAACTAGTGGTACTCTGCTCTGCCTAGTTTGTTTAGCATCTCTGTCAATGATCTCAACGGGCTCTTCAGTGAACTCAAGCCCTTCGTCGATATGAACATCCTTAACAGGAATGACGGTCGGATCGTCAGCCAAGCACTTCTTTAAATTGGACACGTGAAATGTGTCATGAACATTGCCAAGTTCTAGGGGTAGTTCCAGTTTGTACGCAACTGGTCCAATACGTTTAATGATCTTATAGGGTCCGATGTACCGAGGCGCCGATTTGCCTTTCTTGCCAAAACGGGCAGTACCTTTCCATGGGGAAACTTTTAATAGGACTTTATCGCCTACTTGGAACTCTAAAGGTTTACGGCGTTTATCAGCATAGGACTTTTGTCTACCCGAACCCGAAAAGGAAAAGTCTACCTGAAACCCATCGGGTACCTTATCGGGGATGAAATATTACCCAAAACCGACCCAATACCCAATCCCCATTAAGAAACTCGAACCCCGACCTCAAAGTGCGGTTTGGACCAATTAAATCACGATCTAACAACATTTAAGTGTGTGGAATCCACTTAGATTTGTCTTTGAGGTTTCTGTAAAATTATGAACATATAATCACGAATTGAACAAAGAACAAGAGATATAAAACGAATTCCTTTATTAAGCAGTCATCTCGATTACAGTACAATGATAAATCCGTATTGAAAACATCTCAATAATTACGGATTACAATCAAGGAGACGACAATAATAATGAATTACATGGTGAACACGGTGTATAGATCTCTACACCGATCCGTTGGACAAAATCTGTTGCAACTAAAATCATCAAATGAAACCCTAGACCTAGGTGTTCTATATATAGGCTGCTAAACGGGCTGGACTTCAATCTCATTCGTGGGCTTTAAGCTCCTTCACACGAACTAGCGACTTTGTGCTGACGTCATCACGAAGTGATGATGACGTCATCACGACCTTGATGAAGCCTTCTCTTCATCACGACCGGCCTCTAGAATTGTATTGCGACGGACAATAAAAGCCTCTCAGAAATTGCTTCTACACGACCCGATAATGGTAACTTTTTAACACTCATCTACGTCACTATAGTGTTCTCTTTTTGTTCCCGGCACAGCAAAGTTTTAACATTTAATCATTTTGCTTGTTAAAATAAAGAATAAAAAGCGAGAGAGGTCAATACCAACAGAAGACCTACATGTGTTAAGCCAATACAAGCAAACAACTAAATATATATATATATATATGCTTACTTCAAACACTAATTAAATATGTAAACATCACAATCTAATGTCATTCTGTGTACTTTCAGTCAAATTTACAATATGATTAGTTTTTCATATGTAACTTCCAATCTACAGAAGGTATGATTAAAGCTTAAAGGTCATTTGAAGTGCTAACCATCTGCCGAAGTGAGTAAAGGAAAATGATAAGAAAATCAAGAACCCCATATCTAATTGTTTTATTTAGTGGCATAATCATATTTTTAATATAATATATATTATCGGGTTCGGGTGGGGTCGGGGTAAGCATGCCCCAGTTACTGCCCCGAACCCGAACAAAGAACCCGATAATTGCCCCGAAACCCGACCCGTGACCCGATAAGCTTGCCCCGCCATGCCCCAAATTTTTGGGTATCGGGTTTCCCCGTCGGGTTCGGATTTTTTTTGCCATCCCTATATAAGCAAGATAAGCAATTAAAATTGGAAATTTGCACATGTTACTTTATCCTTCGCCAAATACATCAACAACAAAAATCAGTATCACTATCAACCTACACATGTATAAGTAACTAAAAATGACTACCTACATACACATTATCAACTTCTTACGGTTATAAATTTCTAAAAATAACTACCTACACATGCGTAAGTAACTAAAAAACAAGCAATAATCAACAACGGAAAATATACACTACCTACTATAGCAAAACAACAACAACCAGAAGAATAACAACCTAGATATGTGTAATAAAAAATCAACTATACAAAAATCAGATACAATCATCAAGTACATAAAAAGTAAATAAAAATGTAATGAAATAAACTGAAATGCATACCAAGAGATTCATATCGATTTGCGGACCTCTTATTCATCGGAACCCTTATTTGATCAGAAAATTTTAAAACCCTAATTTCAATCGGATTTTTGAATTAGATGTTTTTCACCAGAATCTCTAGTATTATTTGATGATATGGAGATAGAAAACGGAAATTGATGGGAAAATCAAGGAGTAAACACGATCAAAAATGGAGAAAAAAACGGTGGAGAAAACTATGTGTGGGGAGGGGGAGAGGGTTTGAGAGAAAAGGCAGAATGAGAGAATGAGAGAGGGAGGGAGGAACGATCTGTGTTTAGTGGGGAGGTTGGAAATTACCACTGTACTCTTTCAAGGGTCCGTGTGTTTTTTTTCCTTTAATCTCATCCACACAAAAAACTTGATCCAAGTGCTGAGATCGAGCTTTTTTTTAGGAGTTCTCAATTACCCCCCCCCCCCCCCCCCCATATATACACTAAGGGGCAACTAACATAATCACTTATTAATCAATCAAAACTTAAAATAATTTGGACTCTTTAATATTTAACTCTACATATAATATCTTATTCTAAGATGTATTATAGCTTTACTTTTGATGTACGTATGTATAGATGGCTCCAAAGACTTATCATGCCCGAATATACAGGAAAGTTCACTTCTTTGATGGACCTTTTATCCATTTTAATACATACTAGATATTTTAAACCATTTCAATTAGTTTACCATGAGGGAAAATAAAAAATTATTTATTTATTCATCTAGCTATTATATATATATGGCTACCATAGTCAGGAGAAAAAAAACATTTCAAGTTTTAATCTAGACCATTGAAAATATAAAGAAAATCAATCTTGAAATACAAAGTCAAAGAATTATAAATAAGGAAATTTGGAAAGTTATATATAAGTTCTACTCAATTTTAAATATTCTTGCACAATTACACGTGAATGAGCCATTCACAACGTAAAAGTCAAATGTTTTTTAACTAATATAAGGCAACTATATTTTTACTTACAATTACAACTATTAATGGTGAAACGCGTAGAAAGTCCATACATGCTAATTTATTAAACAAATCATTATAAATCTTAATCATCAATAGCCTTTTTACTGAACAAAAATGTAATCAAGAATGTTTTTATGTAATTATTTCCCATTCTAATCAATATTATTTTGCACTATAAAATGCACCTTTTTTCTTCTCATTCGAATGCGACATATTTTTGCAGCATACTTCTTAACCAAAAGAAAGATGAAGAATTTTCCAATCAATAAGACCGAATGTAATGTGTTTTGACATTCACTTTTTGCATATTATTTAATGTATTATATAATGTTACTGATTTTATTCATGTTTTTATAGGATTCTGAAAACATCGACGACTTCAAAAGTAACAAGAACGATAAAAATACATTTGCCTTTATTAAAGACATCTTGAACGATGACAACTTCTTTTGGAAGAATGATGATTCTAGACAGGAAAGCGAGGGTTCACTGACAAGGAAGAGAAAGCATGTGGCAAACCTCGAATCAATGAAATCGCATGAGATTGCCAAATGTTAATGATTCAAGCAATCAAATGGTAACATTACGTAAAATTATAATACTTTTAGTAACAAAGAATAATTTGTAACTCTCTTTTTACCTTTTTTTTCTTTGAAGGATGAGGTTAATGGTGATAAGCTTTTAGATGATATTAAGTTGTTAAAAAATGATATCCATATGATGAAAGATCAAGTATGTATTCAAAATCGTTACATACGTCTAATATGTTATAAATTTACTTATTAATTTGTTTACGTAAAATGTATCTAATTTTCTACTTTCTTTTGTAGGATGATTTTGATTGGGTTTCGCTTTCAAATCATGATGATGATATCGCATTGATCAAGCGTAAAAAGAAAAAGCTCAAAAGAAAGAATCAATTTCCCCTAATAGAAGAAGACTTGGCCGATGAAGACTAATATTTCATCTTTTTATGTTAATAAAGTTTTTTTTTTTAAATTCCATGTTATTGATTGTTTAATGTTATAAGTGTTTTTAATGTCAATGGAACTAAGTTTGGTTGTTTCAATATTTTAATTTGATTTTATATTTAATTTTAATATATTTAAAGCATTTGTTGTGTCGTTTATATAATATATTAACTTTAAAAAATATTTCAATGACACATATATCATCCTTAAGGGAAATACAATTGGTATAAATAATCATGCTATATATGCCTAATCTTACAAATTTATAATTCTTTTGTTGACGTAACGATAATTAATTTTCAAAAAAACATCAATTAAATTTGATTCTAATTTAATTTGTGTTACAAGCTTCAAAAAAATTTACAAAGCCAAAAATACATGTTTACTAACTTTACAAGTCAACGTCAGTTTGGTTTATGTGACACCCGTGAGTTGACCATTTAAGATTTCAAGTCAAAATAAATCTTTCAGTAAATACGACCTCGTACGTTTGGGCTCAACCTTGTATTTTAAGTCGACATCGTAATTTAAGCGTAGCCTCGTATTTGAAGATTAGCCTCGTATTTGGGTCGGTATCGTATTTTTGGAGACTAGCCTCGTATTCATGACTGCCTAGTATTAAGGCCTTGTATGGAATCCTTCTTATTTAACCCTACCTATAAATACTCTCATTCTCCACACATTCTCACTTTCCACCACCTTAGCCTCCTAACAAAAATACACACACACTTTTGCTACCCCATATTCCTTTACTACCCCATCTTTACTACCTCATCATTACTACCCCATAAACAACAAGCTTTAATGAAATCCAACCTTACTTTTGTTTAGATTTAGTGTCAAAAACTGTTTTTCTACCTTCTAAGCATCATCACAAACATCTATTTTGGGCAGATTTGATGTAAGAATCAAAACCCTTTTTATGCTCTTCTTTTTGTATTTTTTGGTTTTTCTTTTAATACACACACTACACCCGCCAAGTATCAAACTTTTTACGTCCAAAACGTTTAGAATCATATACTACAGCTTTTGTCAAAGTTTCGTGTGATTTCGTTAACAAAATCTTGAGATATAAGGATTTTTGTACACTTTTTATAAACTTTGTTCAAATGGGTTTTCGGATTTAAGTCCGTTTTTCGAGTTTCCGACCTTAGGATTGTTTTCCCATCATATTAGGGAGTCTAAAAGTACAATATGATGTTAAAAACACCTTCCAGATCGAAAGAAACGATTAGGGTTTTCTAGAATGAATTTTGGGGAAGAACAACCCAGTTTGTGACCTCGTATTTCCAATTACGACATCGTATTTCAAATGTGACCTCGTATTTCCAATTACGACCTCGTATTTCAAATGTGACCTCGTATTTCCAATTACGACCTAGTATTTCAAATGTGACCTCGTATTTCCAATTACGACCTCGTATTTCAGTTTGTGACCTCGTATTTCAAATGTGACCTCGTATCTAGAAATACTACCCTAGATTTACTAGTCTCTCAAATTTAGCCTCTTAAATCTAGCCTCTTAATTTCAGTTTAGTCTTTCAGTGAAATAAGACCCCAAATTCAATTTAAGACCTCAACATTCAATTGAGACCTCGGACTTCGATTACTACCTCGATTTGGTCAACCTTGGTCAACTTTGGTCGGTTTAGTCAACTTTGGTCAACTTAGTCAAACTCGTAATTTGGTTAACATTGGTCAAACTTGTAAAATTTGGTCAAAGACTAACTAGTAAGCTTTTTGACAACATAGTCAACGTTTGGCGACACGTTATGAGCACTTTTACCTAATGAACATATACTTAATTGTGATAACTTGAAACAGATAGTTGCGTGCCGGTTACTTGCTTCCTGATATCTTGCGTAGCTTAGTCTTGTTGCTAGCTTTCAGGTGAGCTTCGTAGTCCCCTTTTTACGTGTTTTCTCGGGGCTGAAAGGATAAAAAATATTTTCCGGTAAAACTGTATTTATTTGATATGATATTGTGACAACCTATTTTGACTGCACGATTGATAACCTAGTTTGACTACACGATTGTTAACATATTTTAGATAAATTTTGATAACATGTTGTGGATACATTTTGGTAACGTGATTTGGATACGTATATGATTTCATGACATGGATACTTGTTGATTCACATTATGGATACATTTGGATGCATTGGATATATGTTCTTGAGCACGGCTGGTTGTTGAACTATAAGGCCTGACATTTGACTAAACTAGATGCATCGGCTGGTTGTTGAACCGTAAGTCCTGACTAAACTAAATGCATCAGCTGGTTGTTGAACCGTAAGTCCTGACTAAACTTGATAAGTCCATGGCAACCTTGTGGTTATGACGACCTTGAGATATTGACAACCTTGTGATTATGGAAAGATTGTGACGTGGCCTCTTTCACTATACATGAAATGCATCACGTTAACTTGACAACCTACTACAACTCTACGAAATCATCAACCATTGTGTTGACGCTTTTAAGTATCCTTTCAGGTGCACAGGTTAGAGGTGGCTGAGGAGAGTAGCATGGAGCCTTTATAGCAGACATTGGACTCTAAGATTCCTTGTTGCTGTTATGTCATCTTATGTTCTCTTTGTATTAGTATGGCATTATGCCTAACCTTTGATCCCCTGCGTGGAGTTGGAATTGTGTTTTATTTGTGTTTGTATTTATGTTAAATGTTTATGATAATCTATGTGTAACACCCCAAATAATTTTAAGGTAATAAATTAACCCTTTTTATAGTTTTGAAATTAAAATAAGTTCCTAGTATTTTATTTTTGGATATGGGTTAATTTAGTTGGAACTTTAGTGGATAACGGGTAAACCACCCACAAAAGTAAAAAGGGGGCGTGGCATCACATTAGAATGCCAGACACTTTCCCACCCCACTTCCATCACCTAACTTATTCCAATATCTTCTTCATTCTTCTTGATCTTTCAATCCAATCTCAATTCATGCAAATTATACTTCTAATCTCAAATCAAAGACTCATCAAGAACCATAATCTATTATCATTCAAGAATTAAAAGTTAGGGTTTGGGTTAATTAGTGGTGGTGGTGGCCGAATATTTCAAAAGGAAAAGGGAGAGGAGAAATTTGTGATTTCAAGTATTGATTTGGTCTTGTATTCCTTGAGGTAATCACTTCCTAACCTAATTTCCCTTCTTTACTAGGAATTAGGGTTTATGAAAGTAAGAAATTGGGGGTTTTGCTAGTGATGAGTCTAAGTATGAATTTCCCCAAAATTATTGCATATAATGAGTTAGTTAGTGAGTTGCTTATGTTAAAATTGATTTAAATGAGAATATTGGTAGTGAAGCTCCAACTATGAAAATGACGATTTTATTAGCAAGTGAGATAATGTTGATGATGATGAACTTCTTGGGATGATATGAGAAATTTTGATAAATAAGCAACTCAATGACATAGTGGATTGGTTAAGGCTAGGAATGCTAGTGAAAGGTTTAATTTGCTATGTTGAGATAGCTAGAAAAGTGAATGTTGCCTTATGTGTGCATTATGATATGTGATAGATTGAAGGCTTGATTTGTGCCATTGCAATTATCTTTGTTTATTGTTGTTTCACGAAGGAGGTGAGTATACTTGCATATATTTGTATATTCTTCGGGTCAATTACCATTCATGTTGAGTGAGTCCATGGTGGTAATTGATTTGGCGTTAAGTCCCATGTTTATGGTTGAGTTTGATTACAGGCCTAATTGGTGGCCATAGGCTCATGTGGAGCATTTGTTATTGTTATAATTGATTGTGATTGTAATCATTTGCTTATATGGATCCATGTAATGCCTAGCCCAAGGGTGAGTATTATGGATATGACACGACGGTGTCATAGTCCATATGCAACAGTCCCTTGAGCATTGCCCTCCTTCGTTTATATGATTGTATGCAAGCATATTCACTAAGCATTCGTTTACCTTTCAGTTGTTTACTCTTATATTATAGGTAGTTCTGGAAGAAGGAACTAGGTTTGAATTGATTGGAAGATTTAGTTGAAGTTGCTTGTGATTTTGGAAGGTACTTGGTCATTCATTGAAGAATGACTTTATTTTTGATAGAGACTTAGACATCCCTCTTGACTTTGGCTCGCGGTACATTTTGGTTAATGATGGTCGTATTATGGGTACATTTTGTAAATGGTTATGTACATGTTTTGTGAATTGATTAAACCTGTTGTTTTGTGTAAAAAGGTGTCAAAATGGGTAATTGACCCATTTGGGTTTGTAGAAGAATATGGGTCATATGAACATGGTAAAAATGTTTGAAATCATGTCAAATACTTGTTTGAATTTATGGAATGTAATTTGATAAGTTTGGCTTTGAAATGAAAAAGTTGTAGTGTTGATAAATTTTGGACTCAAATCTGGTTGCTGAAAATTTTATACAAGTCCGCTGCAGTCTTTAGCCACTGCGGCACAGTGGAGGCTGTTAGGCCCACTGCGGCGCAGTGTCTACTCTCGGGTCTCAACTGCTTCTTGCCCCACTGCGGCGCAGTGGGGGTTGGTCATACCCACTGCGGCGCAGTGGATACTCATTGTAAAAATTTATTTTTTTTCGTATTTTGGGTTATCGAGTCTGGTCGTTTCACTATGATAAGACTATCTATATTTGTGGATTCATTTAGTCTTCCTATGTAATATCCATGACGCGTGTACTATACGTCGCATCCCGAGTTTTCCGCCTTAGTCGGGATGTGACAGTTTAGTAACCATGTCATATACTACGTAATGGATAGTAAAAATCAACTACAATTTGGTTTGTAAATCATATATATTGTATTTAATACACTTTGTTAATTAGGTCCATTTTGCATATCGTATTCAATAAGAACAAGTTGAATATTTAGATTTGTTTATTTCCACTTTATATATAATACACTAGATGGATGCTCGCGCGATGCAGCGGTGATAGTGATAACAATTGTGGGGTAGCTACGGTGTAGTGGCGACCACGACGAGTAGTATAAATTATATTGTTGTAAAAAGGTAAGATATTGTTAATTTATAAATTCCATTAAAGGTATTAATTGGACATCAGAATAAGGAGGTTAGTAAAGTAAGATTGTAAAAATAAGTCAGCAGAATTGTTTTTGAATCTAGACCATACATCAAACCAACCTAATGAAGGGTTCAATAGTTAACCGAATCAACAAGGCCGACCTCAAAGACCGACTATTGTATTTAATTTTTTAGATAAAAAAAAAGTACATATTCATTGCAAAAACACTTTGAAAACATCTAAAAATAGAGTTGGTATGCATATGTGCTATCTTCATCACCGCATGTTCGATTGTAGCATATGAGGTTTTTTTATTTGATAGGTAATTATATTTAATAAATACAAAAGTAGAAAACAAAAAATGATGGTGGCTTAGTTGTCAAATAGCGATGTCTTATATTCATGCCACCCAAGTTCAATTCTATGTTTTGTGTTATTTTTGAAGATTTATTTGATCATAATTATAGGTAATTTAGACTTTTCAAGTTCTTAATCTCTTAAAAAAAAGTCTAATTTCATTTATAAAGGAGTATATAGGTTAACATTAAAAAATATCATTTAAAAAAAACATCTTTTACACTTGACAGATTTTTATCGTATACAATGCTTGATGTTGTTAATCCTCTGGTACAATCATTTAGGATGGCAAAATATACGTTTAGGGATTCACCAATGGAGCGTGTTACACTTCGGCTTATTGCTACCCAACAAAGAGATGGAAGACAATATAACCTACCAACGGTTTCGAAGGTTGCTGCACTGATGCACTAATCCCGGGTTATGGTAATCCAATTGATTCTTGAGATGTAATTGTTGAGCAGTGGGGTGGTGAGCCCGGTTGGTATCCTAATAAGAGAATAACTGAGTTACACCCAAGTTTTATGGGTTTGCAATATCCTTTGCTTTTTCCTTATGAAGAGTTTGGGTATCGTTTTATGTTGCGCGTTACTGATAAAAGTTGGGTGTTTTACATTTTTGTTATTTATTTAATATTATATATAAAGTTTATTATGTTTTGTGTACTCTTAACTGTATGTAAATATATATTGTTTCATACCCGGTCAACGATCGGGTAGAGATCTAGTTATCTATAATAGCAAAAAGTTTTTAAAAGATTTTTATCTTGCCACCTAATTAATCCACCATTTTCAATCTAATAAAAAAAAATATCTTTTTCAATGAAAAATTCTTTTTTTATCATCAGACAAGAAAAAACATTTTGATCAAAAGGTTGAGAATTATCAATCTACTAATAAAAAAGCTATTCATTTCAATGAAATCAACCTCTACAAATAATTTATTTTTTTCTAATTCAATCATGAATCTTAAATATTATTTTTCAATCAATGTAGTTATAAAATTTTGAGTATTAAAATTCATTTTTTTTCCAGCAAAAATTTGAAGTACAATGTACGCGTTTAATACTTTAAATTTATATTCTTTTAACCTATACATTTTTATATTTAAATCTACATATTTAACAATTTGATTTATTTTTAAAAAACTATTAATAAGCCGTGTGTTCGATCTACAAGCATAAATCTAGGTTTTATTATATTTGTATTTTAGATTAAAAGTTCATGCAAAATTTGTTATTTTGTATAAATAATCAAAACAAGAATAAAACACCAAAACACAAGAAAATGACAGGGATGTTTTTTTTACATCGCACATGCCATGTGATCCCCAAATAAATTAGTCTCGTAGCATACTAGTATTCAAGGAAAATAATGCGGTCAATTATTTCAATATTCTAGAGAAAATAATTCACACAATTATGTGTATTTTTATTAGTTTATTTAACGTGTATCATGTAATAATTTTGAATCTGCAAGATAATTTGTATGGACTCATGTGACGTGTTACCTATAAGTCTATAACTAATGGCAAATTATGATATAAGATTTTATTATGAATTGTATTGGAATCTCATAATTATCACTTATAAAATATCAAAATGTATAATAGGAGGATTACTTAGTGATTAAAATCCCTTGCTGAATTAACTTATGTTGTGGCTTATACCAAAAAATATATCATCTATTACTTTTGGTTTAAAGAAATGATATATAATTAAATTAATTTTATTGGGGCAGATATGGATCAAATATTACTAACGGAGGATTTTTTTTTTTTTACTAATGAAGCACGTGGGCAACAGAGATCCTTTAAAAAACAACGTTTATGTAAAATGTCCTTTATTATTATTCACTTATTTAAATATTAGATTCAACTTGTACGGTTAACATGTCACAAAATAGTTATTATAATAAAAGTGAATGTAGATAAAATAAAAATGACTAAAGAATATGATTTAATGAAGTGAGTTAACATTATACATGATATATAATATAGAAAAAGTATATAAATTTTGTGACAAGTAAGCTAAAATGTGATTTGTCACATAAATGAGCATGCCAACTAAGAGAGGATCAGCATGAAGCTAAAATTTGAGTTATTTTTTCCTCTATTGATTTTTCATTGTTTGCCCGACTGAAGCTTTTTTATAAGTTCACTCTTGTAAATTTATTGCATGATTACATACATGTGAGACATGACATGAATAGTTGTAATTTTCGTTTGTTTCTCATGCATCTTTGCTGAGGTTTTGTTCATTAGTTAGAGATTATTAGCTGTAAATATAACTAATTATGACAAAATGTCTAAGTTATGTAAAGATATTATAAAATGTTTATATAATATAATTAACTATTAATTTTGTCCAAAAGATGTAACGGCTGACCTACTAAAAAAGTTATTAGTTACCATCTTTTTTATATATTTGATTTCCTGTTGATTCATGTTATGTGGCTTGTTGACTAATCTTAATTTGCTTAGGTGGCTAATAACTGAATAAATATATATAACATAAATATAAATATAATGTATATAACAGCAAGAAATTCATCACCACCCTACCACACTAACCCCCACGCGCCACACCACCCACTAGTATCACCACCCGTCGGCACTCGCCGATAACCACCACGCCACCACAACACATCTAGACATTTGTATATCTATATCTATAGTTATATCTATATATCTGGCGAGATTAATTTTCTATATCTACTGCTTATTTCATCAACCCCCCCCCCCACCCACACACACATATAGATATATGAATCGGATATATATCTATATCTTTTTATGCTTCCTTTCACTTTCCTCACTCCTACTTAAATTGGTAAAATATAATGTAACCTTTTTTCTTCAAGATCTCGTCTGAAAACGTCGCCGGAAAAAGTATCCCCCAACAAAAATCAACAAATCAGATGACGTAAACCTTGGGTAGGTGCACAATCGTACCATGAACAAAACCTATTGATCTGTAGATTGAATAGATGAAAGAAAACTACGGATCGAAGAAAGAAGGTGCGAGATTTGTTCCAAGTAAGTAGTTATAGGTGAGTCAGCTATGCCACATAAGCATTTTAACATGCTTACTCGGTAACTTACATTACATAGACAGATTTTGTAAGTTAATTACACTGCATAAACATTTTACGAGATCTTTACTTAACATAGACATTTGGTCATAGTTAGTTGCATTCGCCGGTAATAATCCCTTAGTTAATACAATCATATTTGTTATCAAAATATCAATATATTGTTATAATATATATATGGGGAAAGTGAGTATGAGGCTGTTATGCACCTAACTTGGGTGAAAAACCCCTCACATACTAATATTTTAACATTTTAAATAAATACATGGCCCCATGATTTTTACCTTTTAAAAAAGGTATGTGAAGGGTTTTTCACCCAACTTGGATGCCTAACAGCCTCATATTCTCTTCCCCTATATATATATATATTATAAAAGAATTTATTTGTGAAAGAAGTATATATATATATATATATATATATATATACTTCTTTCACAAATAAATTCTTTTATAATTTATGGTCTTCAATATATCACTAATAAGTCTGATATATTATATCAAGGAAGCCGACCGTCATGGTACCGAACCGATATATATAACCTTCTGTTGGAACCACGTTAGTGTGACCGTCATTGATCGCTTATCATTTTTGATATGATAAATGATGATAACTGAAATCCCTATGTCTAGTAAATATACTCATAAAGACATACTATATGGTTTCCCATTAGGTGATAGTCACATTAAACACCAAAGAGGTTGAATGTGTAAATACTCTCATTATAAATAGAAAGTCATTAACCCTAAGTTAAGGTTAATCACATAATAATTCTCTCATAAAATTCATGTGTCTCTCCTCTCTAAATTCGTGCATAATCTCCAGTTGAGTTTAACATCCCATTATTACTGAATCGTCTTGTTTTGGGAACCCGAAAACAATGGCAACTATGTTTAATGTCTTTACAGGTTCCACATGATCATCTGGTGAGTATCATTACTTGAATTGAATCATGTTTATTCCAACATATGATACCTAATTCATACCAAAAATTATCTATAATATTATTTTTTTAAAAATTCCACACTCTATGTTGAAAATTAATAATTATTATTATGTGAAATGATCTTTCTATCCTTGTAGCTTAAATCTTTACTAATAATTACTCTATATAGTTAGTGAGATTTTCCATTTATACAATTAACTACCCATTTAGTGTATATATATTTTTAATTAAAATTTTAATAATGAAAACCACGAATATGTTTTACACGATACATACTTATTTATTACAACAATGGGATTAACAACATATTCTGCAATAATATATATGTTTATATATATTAACAACGATTATTTCATAACAATTTGGAGATTTCACATTACGCGAATACCTTTTAGCTAGTATATATTAAGCTTCAAAAGTTCAAATGTATTCAAAATATTTTAAACTTAGGTACTACATTGAGTTAACTAAGTTGCAACAAAACGAAAGTAATTGCCACTTATGTATACTTTCTTTAATTTAACATGCTTGCTTGTCTTTAGCGTTAATATAGTGGGTATCTATTTTCACCATGTTTTTCCTGAATACCCTTCTCACTATGCAATAAACAATTGTACACTATTCACGGTTTATTGTACATTAAGGGGCGTATCTTGAAAAAACAGGTGGAAATATGAGTCCCGTTAATAAAGGGAATGAATATTGATTCTAACTTTTGTGATTGACTTTGATTATTATTTATTAACTAATCTCTATCTCTATAACTCTATATACTAAATTAGAAAAGATTTATGACATCACTAATTATATAAATAGCTTATTTGTCATTTTCAAATTTATTTTTAAAGTTTTGTTCTTTTTAACTTTATTTATTTATGATGTCATAAAAACTTTCCTTTTAAAATTGATTACATTTTTATTTTTGTTATTTAAGGATGTTTTTCTTTAAAAAAGTATTTTTATTTTCTTTTAAAAACTCTAATAATATATACATGGTAATCATTTCAATAATTTTGCCATAATAGAATTTTAAATTATTCGCATATTATGCGGGTTAATAAGTTAATTATAAGGTATATTATTTCGAGGTTATGAGTACCGTTAGACTGCTGCAACTTCAATGACGAAGATATGTTTTTATAAAACTTTTATCAATATGTTCGGGTTGAACCCAGATTAATAAGCTAGTATATAATAAAACAAGATTGTTTTTTATAGGTATTATTAGAAAGATTTTGATGTGGCAAATCCATATTTCACTTAAAAATTATTTTTATTTAACTATGATGTCATATATATATAAATAAAATAGAAATAGTTCTTTACATGTTTAATTAATATATCAATCATTTATTTAAAAAATAAAAAATCTCTCTTATATAATATTATTACAAATAAAATGTATTTTTTTATTTAGTTGATTTATTAACTATATAATTATTGTTTTAATTGAATTATTAGATTTATATCAAGTTATAATGTTTTAAAAACAGATATTACATATAAAAAATTTATTTTATTTTGTATTTTAAAATTTTAATTAACATGTCTAGGTTAAACTCGAGTTGATTAACTAGTTGTTTATTAGACTATGTTGTTGTAGATTTTAATTTCTTAACTTTGATGTTTTATTGACTTGGTTATGAGTGCTAATAATAAAACATCGATAAATATTATGGAAATGATCAATCAATAATGTATAAACAATGAATCCAAATTCTTTACTCATTTAAATTGTCATGTTGAATATTACATGATTTGGGACATGTAAAATGTCTAAATTGCTTTTTTTTGGCAACCAAATCACCTTCCATAATTTTTTTCAGCTAACATTTTTTTTTTCTAACAAACTTAACTTCACAATTTTTGCAAATTTCAATCCCTTAATTAATCATCTATACTCTTAAAGCACCATTATTTCATCTTTTAACTTTCAACCTTTAAAATACCTAAATTACCCTTCTATACTTATAATACCCTTAATAAAATTAATTATTTTTACATTACCCCCATTAAATCAATTACTTTTAAGTTAATAAACACACGTCGCTAGGTCACTAACACCAGTGCCACCGGTCGCTGCCACCGCATTGCGCGATTAACCTTCTCGTGTAGGATTAAATGAGATGGGGTGTAACTACACATGATATTTAAATGAATTCTATTTATCTAAATTAGACTTACGCCACACAATGCAGCGGTGATGGAGGTAGTGATAGCGACGACAGGTGGCGGAGGTGGTGGCGCCAGGTGGCAACATTAGTGTCGGCAGCAGTGGCGGTGGTAGGGGCGACGATGATGATGAGTGTAAAAGTAAGTGATGTTAAAGGTGGTAGTGTAGTTATTTTAAAAGTTGAAAAATCTATATTTTAAATTATTTCATTAACGTTATTATAGGTATATTATGTGAATATGTTTAAATTAGTGAATAAAGAAGAAAGATATTTTTGGTTTTTCAAAAGCAAATTTTTTCTTAAAAAAAAGCTATTTGTTTTATTAGATATAGACGAATACTCGCACAATGCGGCGGCGTGTCGGTGGCGACTTGTAGTGGTAATGAAGGCGAGTAAGATAGATAGATGATATAAAATAATTCATGTGATTTAAGGAGTTAATGAAGGTAATTTAATAAATAAAATATGTATTTTATAAATATTTTTAAGAGATTAAGATATTCCAAAAATAGATACCTAGTTTGCTTTATAAGTAGTTATAGACTATATAAAAAGTCCAGTGGCTTTAGCCCAGTGGCATCAGACAGGTGTGGTAAAGACACCCGGATGTGCATACATCGCGGGTTTGATTCCCACCACAGGGTTTTTTCCAATTTATTGGGTTTCCTCCGGAAGATATTAGATATATGATTGCATCGCAGTCACTGATTGCAAAAAGTGGCATTTCGGTAAGTTATCTTAATTGTATTTCAAAAAAAAAAAAAACTATAAAAAATAACAAATATGTAAAAATCCTAACATAGACGATCATCCATATCTTTGTTTAGTATATAGAGCTAGAGATATCATTACTTATACTTACTCTATATAAAATGCCTTTATTATTTATATTTTCTTTTTCATTTAGTCGAACTTTTATTCTTATATAATAACTAGTGCTCAGGCCTGTCCATTGGACGGGTAGGCTAAAAAAATATAAATCTTATAATAATTGTGAAATAAAAATTTTATGACCAATATCACAACTTAATGAATACGAATTGAAAGCAAAAAAAATAAACATATGAAAAATAATTTCATATAAATATTGATTCCGTTTTACCCATTTTTTTCCAACTTTAGTTAAATAAAAAGAGAAACAAAAAGTGTATGACCAATATCACAACTTAATCAATACGAAAGTTAAAGAAGAAAAATATAAAAATTAACTCCACATAAATATTGATTCAAGTTTACCCTTTTTTTTCAACTTTAGTTAAATATAAAGAGAAACAAAAAGTGTATGACCTACAACTTAATCAATACGAAAGTTAAAAAAGAAACATATGAAAATTAACTCCATATAAATATTGATTCAAGTTTACCCTTTTTTTTCAAGTTTAGTTGAATATAAAGAGAAACAAAAAGTGTATGATCAATATCATAATTTAATCAATACGAAATTTAAAGAAGAAACATATGAAAATTAACTCCATATAAATATTGATTCCATCTTTTTTTTGTTACTTTCAACTTTAGTTAAATATAAAGAGAAACAAATTAAAAGTGTAGAGTATATAATTTAAAAAATACATAGCAATTCATCAAGAAAGATCATCTCGAACGTTTTGAAATTTTCGGGTTGTTCCACTACGAAACAATGGTAGATGATGGTTAACATGTTTTGGCTTAAGATTTTCAAGATTAACTAATGTGGTCTTATTTTTAAAAAAATTGTATAAAGAAAAAAAAATTACATCAAAGACCCGATTAATAATTTTTCAATTAACTTTCTTCAAGAGAAGGATTCAATTAATGGTGGACTCAGCAAATCAAATATCATCATATGCATAAAGTTGTATTAGGTACCATATTAATGAAACAATTTTATTTTATAATTTTGCTAAGGTTGTGCTTGTCCATGTACCTAGTCAGCCAAAATTTTGAAAAATATAAAATTAAATAGAGGATTAATTAGGTGAGAGTATTAGGCTAAAGGAGGGTGATTAGAGGTGCCAAGTGTACCCCCAACCCCTTCTTTTAGTTATATTATAGATTACCTTATTTAGTTATTAATTTAATTAGTTAACATTATTATTATATTATATACTAGATTAATAACCCGCGTAAAACGCTGGTGAACATATATGATTAATGACATGTTATTCTTTCATTCTATCAAATATTGACATGTTTAGATGAAAAATGTTAAAAATAGTAATGTTATCATTATTTTAAAAATTATTGTATCCACTCCATATAAATAATTAGTCATATTTATTAATATATCTTAAAATCTTAACGGTATAAAACAAAATACATATAGAAATATTTATTATGTGATATCATAAATGTTCTATATACAAAATTACAATTTCAGTAATAATGTTTTTAATTTTTATTTGTAACAAAACTAAATGTACTTGTTTTATATTTTGTTTAATTACATACATCTATACTTTTTGTAAGGACCATATGAATTACTCGTGAATATAAGGATATATATTGTCTTAATTGCATATGCAGTTGATTTGATTACATTGGTTAAACTTAAAAAAACTACTGTAATTACGAAAGAACCTGGAAACCATTCTCAGTCACATATATATTTTCTTTCATATTCTCCCGTTCACTTACACATCCGAAAGTTACGCAATGACATTTTTATATATAGTGACACTATTTATTTACTTACATATGTGTAAACAAGTGCATTTAATTTTCGATAATAATGTTCTACACATGTGCAATAACCTTACAAATGTGTGTACATATTTTCGACAATATATAGGCGTCATTTTCACATAAGTAATCTATGCGATAATAAATAAAAAATAGTCAATATTTACGAAAATGTCACTGTGTAACTTTTACATGTGTGTGAACCGAAAAAAGGGAAGAAAAGAGGGTAGCCTTTTGTTGAGAAAAGGGGAAGAAAATATATATCCGAGAATGGTCATCATATTCATTTTTTTAGACGTTTTTAATTAACCTTTCTTCTATTTGACATATAATTAATTTGTATAACTATATTAATCATTTGTTTTTAAGGTACAAACATAAAAAGATAAAACAATCTACAAAAATTTATAGTTATTACATTATGATATTTTTATACTTATGTTATATTATATAACTTTTCAAATAAAAAAAAGCTATTATATTTTAATTTAATTTAAAAATTATTAAAAATCTGTTGCAAGTTTGGAAAAATTAAGCAACAAGTTTATAAATTATCATTCATAGTTTTTATAACTAATTCTAACTTAAAAATGATATACACAAATACATGTATTATAAAAAAAATGTGGATAATTGTAATATTATTTGTAGTGACATAATCCATATGTTATACTGTTTCCATATTTAAGGTATTAAAATTAAATGTTAAATTAAAAAAAGAATATGTATGATGTCTTGTCTAAATTATAAAACAAATATGTTTGTTGTAGTACAATATCAATCCTAAAACTAAAATAGAAAAAAAAAAAAGCCCTAACCATCATAGTATCACATATCACTATGAACTTCAAATTGTAAACTTTCACATGCGGTAAGAAGATCAAACTTGTGACCATGACTTTTACCGACTCTTATATATATGGAGGAGTTGGTAAATAAAAAAGTAAACTTGAAATTCATATTTATAAAAAGTACAAACTTACATTCATACACTTATCAATGAGAATCGCAATGAGATCATAGAATCGCAATGAGATCATATAATCGCATAAAGATCATAGAATCGCATAGAGAACCTACTGAATATTGAGATTCTGTAAAAAAAAGAAATTTTTTTCTGTAAATTTAACATGCGGTAAGAAAATTCGAATTTCTGACCATGACTTAACCATCTCTTTTTTCTATGAGTTGGTAAATAAAAAAGTTCAATTTAGAAATCATGTTGATAAAAACTTTAAACTTAATTCATAAACTTATTAATTTAAAACCCAAAATATATTTGAAATTAAATAATTATGAAATAAATTCGTATTTTTAACAAACATAAAATATAAGTAGTAAAATGAACCAAAATTTAACATATAACAAACCATAAATAAAAAGTAATATATGATGGTTTAAACTAGTATAAAAAGATTAAATAAAAATTAAACAACTAAGAAAATAGAAAAGAAAATCTACATATTGAAAAGAAAAACAATTAAAAACCATTTGAACTTAAAAAATGAAAACATAAACAAAACCAAAATAAAATTAAAAATCAATTAAACCAATATAATTTATTATAAATTTAAAAAATATAATAATAATAATAATAAACTTTAGAAAACAGAACAAAGCGGGTGAAAGAACGTGATTGTCATTAGGTATTAATTTGGAATAACTTTAGTTTTTAAATGATTGGATTAATTTAATTAATTAGTTATAAGATTTATTAATGTAGTAAAAATCTAAATAAGGAATATGAAGCTATCAAAACAATCTAATGGTTATTATTTAGTTTTGCTTTTCATCCAATGGTTGTGATTTTTTCAAAAGAGAATTTAGGTGGCTCTTTTATAGTTATTGGGAGATTTTACGCAATGTCTATATTACCTCGTATTATGTTACTAGTGAGTTTTGGCCCCGCGCTGTGGGGCTTCAATTTTCGTATTGATATGGTTTTGTTATGTTAGTATATTTGCGTTGAACTACAACAATCAAATTAAAAACCATTCTACCATGGATACAAAGATAGATAATTGTTTAGGAACAATACCACAAATGCGTTGAAAAGTTTACAACATCGAATACTATATCCAAGAGAACTAAAAATGAAAAGAAAATTCAAATGAAAAATATAAATATATTTGTTGAAAAGGCGATACCACAAACCCTTTTGTAATATCGACCATATACATTATGTTAGTATATCTGCGTTGAACCTACAACAGTCGAATTAAAAACCATTCTGCCATGGATATTAAAAATTGATTACTGTTTAGGAGCAATACCACAAATGCGTTGAAAAATTTACAACATCGAATACAGATATCCAAAAAAACTAAAAACAAAAAGAAAATTCAAATGAAAAATATAAATATATTTGTTGAAAAGGCGATACCACAAACGTGTTTGTAATATCGAACATATACATTTAGTTTTGTCCAAGAAAACCAAAAATCAAAATTGAAGGAAAAACAAAATGTTGAATAAAAGTTTCCAATATATTAGTTGAGAACATAAAAGAAAAAGGAATTGTGAAAAAAAAAACGAAAGAAAAAAAGCTTAAATGGGATCCAATATGTCAAAACTCGATTAATGAAGGGAGGTGTAAGATGGACCAATAGAACATGTCACCGGCCAATATATTAGTTGAGAACACAAAAGCAAAAAACCTCTAAAAAACCCAAGAAAAACCGAAAAGAAAAAACTCAAACGGTGTCTGATATAGCAAAATCCAGATAATAACGCGAGTGTAACTGAACGAATAATATTGTGCCATGTGGCGGTGACACTTTTAATAGCCACTGCCTTTAATGATATTATTATGTGTATATCCCGCGTTGCGGGATTTCAGTTATCATGTTTGTATTTGTTATTGATGCAGTTTCATATTTGACAAAAGAAAGTTTAGGAAAATTTTTTTAACAATCACTAAAAATCAAAGGCAGTACAAAAAGCACTATATCATAGATATGTTTTATTACGATGTTTGTCATATCGAATTTATATGTATTTAAGAATAATACCACTGGTATGCCGTAAAATATTCGATATGAAACATATAGGTTTGTTTGTACAATAAGATAAAAAATAAAAATTATATAGAGAGAAAAAAAACTAAGGGTAAACAATCTCAAAATGAATGTAAGAGTAATGCTCAAAAGTTTGTGACGTGAAAATATATAAAAGTTTCTAATATATTAGCTGAGAACATAAAAGAAAAAAAAAACTCTGGAGATATCAAGAAATACAAATAGGAAAAAATTCAAACAGTATCCAATATGCAAAATCCGAATAGTGATGCGAGGTGTAAAATGAACGAATGGAATAGTGTCAGCTTTCAATATATTAGTTAAGAACACAAAACAAAAGTTGTGCAAAAAAGAAGAAAAATCTGATTCGATATGGCAAAATCCAAATAGGGCGAGGTTTAATATGGACGAATTGAACAGTGTCAACGCCCAATATATTAGTTGAGAACACAAAGCAAAAAAAGTTGTGACAAAATCCAAATAGTGATGCGGGACGGAATATAAACCGACGGAACAGTGACACTTGAGTACACAAAGCAAAAAAAACTGTGAAAAAAACCAATAAAAACCTAAGGAATAGAACCCAAACGGGATCCGATATGACAAAAGTTAAATAATGATGCAGAATAGAATATAAACAAACGGAACAGTGCCACGTGGCGGTGACACTGTTCATAACTTTGAGGCTTAATGATATTGCGACAATATATATATATATATAGGGTTTTTCTACTATGTGCCCCCTAGGCACATGATACAAATTTATTAATCTTTACTATTTTCCATAAATGAAAAATCATTAATACTACTAATTTTTTCTTTTTCTCGTTGGTTCCGATTTTACCCTCTTCATGATTTAGGCAATTATTTATGTACATTGTCTTGATATTCTAATTGACTTTGCAATGATTTAGCCGATTTCTATTTTACATTGTAATTTTTTGCTTGATTTAAATCATACAAATTCAAATAGTAAATGATGGTATCTTTATTTTTCTAGTTAAATAACGATAGAGACTAGGCACATGATATCTCAATAATAACTTTCAATTGCTTGTTACGGATGAAAAACTTACAACAAAATTCCAAATAAAGTTTAACAGTTAACAAATTAAAACTTTAAAGAGAAAATGGGATTTAAATCTTGGTTCTCCAACATGATTTTCTTCTTCTTAGCAGCTCTTATTGAAGTAGCATCTTCATTCCCAATTTTTTCTTTTTCTGGACATGTACTAATATTATGGCCCTCACATTTGCAAAGACTACAACATCTTACTTGTTTCGTTAATTCCCTTCCACCCTTCATGCGCTTTTCTTTCGGACGTCTTTTTGTTTTTGAAGTGGGAGGGCATCGAACCACATTTATAACATTACTCACAACGTCGTCATTGTTAGTAGAAGTTGAAGTCACATTTTCTATATCGCTTGATGGCAAAACGACTTTTCGACTCCATCGTGAAAGCCAATAGGAAAGAGGAATATCAAAACAGTCTTTATGAATAAAAACACTTAAAATATGACGACATAATATACCAACAAACTCAAAGTTCTTGCAAGTGCACTTTGCAATGCTAGCATTCCACACCACCTCATGCTTATTACCCCATGTCTCTTTATAATGCTTGACAATGAACTTGTTATATGTCATTTCATGAACCTTATATTGAATTGCTAGCCCAAACTCCCCTTGAAACTTTTGAAATGCATATGGAGTCAAAAAGTGGTGACCTTGTTCTTCCAATGGTGATAGTGACCTCAAATTTGAGCCTTTGTATTTTTGCTTCATACCGTCATGGGTTTGTGCTTGTTCCACATGCTCAATTGCAAGCTCAACCTAATTACAGAAGTAAATGAATTGAAACAATATCACATATATAGTATATAGTTAAAATAAAATAATATGAGAAAAGAAACTTACTTGTCTACCAAATTGATTTAAACATGTGTTAGAAGATGTAAATCTCTTTATAAAAGTGTTTATACTTTCGGACCTCCCGGTTGTTGTCATGCCACCAAAAAAATATTCACGAAGGTATGCCGGCACCCAAAATCTTCTAATCTTATACAATCCATTGACATGTTTATTTTCATCCAAGCTATAAGAGTTTATCACAGAAAACCATTGTTGTTCAAATTCTTCAATTGTGTTCAACTTGTACAAGTTATAAAATTGAGAGCACCAACTCGAATAATCGGTCCTCAATATAGAATTGAACCAACCACTAAATTTTTGAGTGATATGCCATATGCAAAATGCGTGTTTTGTAGAAGGCATTTCTTTTGCAATAGCCTCTGTAAGCCAAGGATCTTGATCCGTCAATAATGTCTTAGGTGGGCTTGTCATAAGCAAAGAAAAACTCTACAATTTCATACCAAATTAGTTAGCAAAATAAACAAATCAGCTATAAATAATTGGAAGAGTCTAAATTGAAATGGAATATACACGGCTGCATTTATTAGGCCTAAGGAAAGTAAATAAATCTTAGGAAACTGAATTACCTTCAACAACCATCTAAACGTACTTGTTGTTTCGTTGCGTAAAAGTGCGCATCCAAATAAAATGGTTCTTCCATGATTGTCAATACCAACAAAAATACCAAAAGGCATGTCATAAGAATTTATCTTGTATGTAGTATCAAATACCACCGCATCTTTATATTTTTGGTACCAATCAAAACAATGACGAGGAGACCAAAAGATATGCTCTAACTTATTATCATCATCAAGTGTAAAGGCATATTGAAAATTAGGATTTTCGCTCTTACTTTTCTTGCAATACTCTAAAAGCTCTTTTGCATCATTTTGAGAGTGCATGATCCGAATTTTAGCAAAATAATTATGAACATCTTTAGTAAGAAAAGGAAGTTGTCCATGTGGCAAATCTTTTTCAACCTCCATGACACGCATAATTTGTCTAACCGACAAACCAAATTATTTGAGCATGAGTATACGTTTCTTATCTTCGGTTATAATACTACGATATGATGGAAGAAAACGTACCTCATCGACTGATAACAACTCATGATTGTGATTTAAGATAAAGGTAGTAACTTGCCACTCTTTTGGAAAAATGTCATTTGCTTTTCTCAACTTTATACGCATATGAGCCTTGCATTCGCATCTTGTAGAAATTCGATTTCTTTGTTCTTTTGTATAATCAACTATTTTGGCCTCCGGAAGTCCTTCCCGGTGACAAAAAAAATCTCGTCGATTTTTTTCGCCATTTTTATTGACAAACCTACCTTTTCTAATTGAAAATCTGTTCTTTTTTTGCAAAATTTTGATAAAACGAAAATGCTTCTTATTCACTAAGAAAATATTGACCAACAAATGGTGTATCAAAAGCTTGTTTTATGTTTTGAGACATGTCATCGTGACTTCCAAAAATTCCTTCTGGTGGAAACTCGTTCAAATCAAATAGATTGTTTTCACTCATTTTTTTGAAATTAAAAGGATAAAAATGAAATCAAACTAACTGCACATATTGACTTACAGAAACAAGAAACATTTATAGTTGACTCTATAAACAAAAGGAGGGAAAATACAAAAGGAGGGAAAATTAAGTTGGAAAAATCTATGAAAATTTAATTTGTAAAACTCAACCTTGGGACACCAAAATTTATGTATTTTATTTGATAAATGAGAGTTTATTTTAGCAAAAAATTTGGTGTAGTTATTATTGTTACAACTAGCAAATCGGATGACAAAAAAAATTGCGAAGTCAATTAGAATATCAAGACAATGTACATAAATAATTGCCTAAATCATGAAGAGGGTAAAATCAGAACCAACAAGAAAAAGAAAAAATTAGTAGTATTAATGATTTTTCATTTATAGAAAATAGTAAAGATTAATAAATTTGTATTATGTGTCTAGGGACACATAGTAGAAAACCCATATATATATTACAATTCAATACAATTACACAAATCACAAATGTTTAGATTTGAAACTGCCATTTACACCTGTCTATGTGTTTTCACTATACGGACTACATATTTTTAAATTGGCAAATTTACTAAAATTGCCATACAATATGAGCTATGTACATATCCAACGGTTCATGAGGTAAAGTTCAACAACAGCAAGTGATGTGATCCGTCGGTGGGCAATACCAATCATACCCCACTCTCACATAATAATTAATACATACATATTCCTTCTCTCTCTATATATAATATATCTGTATCTATATATTTCTTTCTCTCTCTCTCATCACATACATATCTCGATCGTCCTCTTCCCTTGCCTCCTACGAAATAAATCCACGAAAATGACATTGAGCATAAAAAATTAACAGAAAAAGCAGATCTATTCTATTCTATTACATCCCATACCTCGATCTCACTCTGGTACACTCACTACTACTACTACATTTATCCCCTAACTTTTCGTTTCTGTATTGACTAAATTTGAACTAAAGCTATATAATATATATGATTTAATAATTTGATCCATATAAGTCTGGTTAATAGATAAGTTTTTATAATGTTATATTTTATTGTATTTTTGTATAAAAGGCAGATTATTTGATTGGGATTACTAGCAGTTGGAGGATAGATCTGCTCTAATAATTCATGGCTGCTACTGTTAGTTGGGCTTATTCTTCCACCACAAATTCTACTAATGATCTGGTACTTACTTACTTATGCTTGCATTGTCCGATTTTCCGATTCAATTTGGATTTTGATGCTTTTATATCTCATTTCATATGATTGCCATTTGCCCTTTATTTAAGTATAGTTTAAACGTATATAAATCCCTCGTGAACTTCGTATTAACCAGGGGGCAGATTATAAGATAAATACATACCTCATTACAGTTTTCGTCCATATTCGCTCTTGATTAGGAAAGCAGCATGGTTGGATCAGTGGTAAATACCCTTGCCTCTGGAGATAGAGGTCATGGGTTCGATCCTCATCCCATGCAAAGGTTGGAGGGCCTTTTCTACCATTTAGGTAGAAACTGGAAGCAGCCTCTCTACTTAGGTAGAGGTAAGGTATGCCTACATCTTAACCTCCCCCATACACCGTCGAGGTATTGGGGCTCAAAACCCGCGGAAGGCGGCACTGAGCAATTACTTACTTACTTTTTTCGCTCTTGATTAGGATCAGAAACTAATTAGTTACTGCTTAGGGCTTCCCTACGTAATTTAGCCATGAGCTATAAATTTGGTGATGCGTGCTACTGCTGTTCTCTAGTTCGGGATATCGTGACCCTTCTACTAGTCTTTTTTTGAATCACAAGGTTGTAGGGTCTGGCAATGGAAATACCCATTTTAGTTGAGGAAATGGAAAAGATGCATACGATACGAAGTTGGTGCCTTAGCTTGAGATGGGAAGCCCTATGTTGTGCTTGTGCCTTCCTAGCACGAGAGATTGAGTGATGGGTTGCTTTAAATAGGAATGTTCTTGTTGTTTATTAGAATAGTGAAAAAAAAATGTAATAAAGGACTGCTATTGAGGTTCTGTTAATTAACAATTGTACAAGATATAATTGATTGGAAGATGGGTCGATAATTAACAGATTGAAATCTCTATGGTTTTTGTATTTCAAAGGGAAGGCAAATTACTGGGTTATGTGACACTAGAAAATGTTCCGTGATGGTTCGGTCTTGCTTTATTTTCAGTGATGGGGTTCCATGCAACTAATTTGATGTTTTATGACATTTTACAACCATTGATAGTTTTATTATTGCTTCACTAAATGCAGGACAGAAATGGAGATATTAGACCTCATGATACAGAACCTGCAACTCCACATTCCCTTATAAAGATAGGCTCCAGGTCAGGCTAGTGGCCATATGCATCTTTCGTAGATAGGCATACACATTTTATAAAGTCGTATTCTAGCTATATATATGTTAAGTGTTCATTTTCTGCTTGCAGAGGGGGCAGTAACATGGAGGATCCTGACGGGACATTAGCAAGTGTTGCTCAATGCATTGAGAAGTTGAGGCAAAGTTCATTATCTGCACAAGACAAAGAATTTAACTTGAAGCAGCTATTAGATCTGATAGATACACGTGGAAATGCATTTAGTGCTGTCGGTTCTCATTCTCAGGCAGTTCCTGTATTAGTATCTCTCCTAAGATCAGGCTCACTTGGAGTAAAGATGCAAGCAGCTACTGTTTTAGGCTCATTGTGCAAGGAGAATGAACTACGAGTCAAAGTATTGCTTGGGGGTTGCATTCCTCCGCTTCTCGGTCTTCTGAAGTCAAGTTCAGTGGAAGGAAGAATCGCAGCTGCAAAGACCATTTATGCTGTTTCCCAAGGAGGAGCCAAAGATCATGTCGGCTCCAAAATCTTTTCCACTGAAGGGGTTGTGCCGGTTTTGTGGAAGCAGCTAGAAAAGGGGCTTAAGGGTGGACATTTAGTTGATGATTTGTTGACCGGTGCACTAAGAAACCTTTGCAGCAGCACTGAGGGGTTTTGGTCAGCAACAATCCAAGCTGGAGGAGAAGATATACTTGTAAAGCTGCTTACAGCCGAGCAATCTAGTACTCAAGCAAATGTTTGCTTTTTGTTGGCATGCATGATGATGGAGGATCCATCTGTTTGCTCTAGGATAGTAGATGCCGATGCTACAAAACTACTTCTTAAGCTATTGGGGCCTGGTAATGAGGCTCCCGTAAGAGCACAAGCAGCAGCTGCTCTGAAATCCCTTTCAGCTAAGTGCAAAGAAGCAAGGAAGGAGATTGCTAGTTCTAATGGCATTCCTTCTCTCATCAATGCTACAATAGCCCCTTCCAAGGAGTTTATGCAAGGTGAGCATGCACAAGCTCTACAAGAAAATGCAATGTGTGCTCTTGCAAATATCTCTGGCGGTTTGTCGTGTGTCATTTCAAGCCTAGGTCAAAGCCTTGAATCATGCAATTCACCTGCACAGATAGCGGATACATTAGGAGCTTTAGCCTCTGCTCTAATGATATATGATATTAAAGCAGAATCTAGTAAAGCATCGGATCCTACGGATGTTGAGTTGACATTAATTAAGCAGTTTAAGCCTAAGTTGCCATTTCTGGTTCAGGAACGCACCATAGAAGCTCTTGCAAGTTTGTATGGAAATACTATACTCTCAAGCAAACTTGCCAATTCTGATTCGAAGCGTTTGTTGGTTGGTTTGATCACGATGGCAACCAATGAAGTTCAAGATGAGTTGATAAGATCACTACTGGTACTCTGTAAAAATGAAGGCAGTTTGTGGTATGCTCTTCAGGGTCGAGAGGGTATTCAAATGTTGATTTCTCTCCTTGGACTTTCATCTGAGCAGCAACAGGAGTGTGCTGTTGCATTACTTTCCCTTTTGTCAAATGAGAACGATGACAGCAAATGGGCTATCACTGCTGCTGGTGGCATACCTCCACTTGTTCAAATTCTTGAAACCGGATCTCCAAAAGCAAAGGAAGATTCTGCAACCATTCTTGGTAACCTATGTAATCATAGTGAAGATATACGTGAATGTGTTGAGAGTGCTGATGCTGTTCCTGCTTTGTTGTGGCTACTGAAGAACGGAAGCTCTAACGGGAAAGAGATTGCAGCAAAGACTTTAAACCACTTGATTCACAAATCAGACACAGCAACTATAAGTCAACTTACTGCATTGCTAACCAGTGAACTTCCTGAATCCAAGGTTTATGTCTTAGATGCTTTGAAAAGTCTGCTTTCTGCAGCTCCGCTTATTGATTTAATGCGTGAAGGAAGTGCTGCAAATGATGCAATTGAAACAATCATCAAGATTTTAAGCTCTACAAAAGAAGAGACACGTGCCAAGTCAGCATCTGCTCTTGGTGGCATCTTTAATGTACGAAAGGACTTGCGTGAAAGCAACATTGCTGTCAAGTCTCTTTGGTCCGTGATGAAGCTTTTAAACTCTGAGTCTGACTGCATATTGGCAGAGTCTTCTGGATGTCTTGCTGCAATATTTTTATCTATACGAGAAAATCGTGAGCTGTCTGCGATTGCTAGAGATGCACTGACTCCATTGCTCACACTCGCAAGCTCTCCAGTTTTGCAAGTAGCAGAAAAAGCTCTATGTGCATTAGCAAACCTATTGTTGGACTCTGAGGTTTCAGAGAAGGCTGTTTTGGAGGAGTTTATTTTGCCTGCTACTCGAGTTCTGAAAGAAGGCGACATCACAGGAAGGACCCATGCAGCAGCTGCAATTGCTCGTCTACTTGAATCACTTCATACAGATTCTACCTTAACGGACTATGTAAATCGCACTGGAACTGTCCTTGCACTGGTATCCTTCATTAAATCCACTGATTGCGGATCTGTTGCCATGTCAGAGGCACTAAACGCACTTGCTATTTTGTCAAGATTGAAAGGATCACCAGGGCACATCAAACCTGCATGGGCAGTGTTAACTGAATATCCAGATAGCATAAGCCCAATAGTTTCATGCCTTCCTGGTGTGACTCCTCTCTTACAGGATAAGGCAATAGAAATATTGTCACGGCTTTGCCATGAGCAATCTGTTGCTGTAGGAAATGCAATCACCAGTGTTTCTGGTTGTATTTCATCTATTGCAAGTAGGGTGATCCATTCGTCGAATGCAAGTTTAAAAATTGGCGGAACTGCGCTTCTTGTTTGTGCCACGAAAGTAAATATGCAAAGAGTGGTGGAGGATCTCCATGGACTACAATTGCATACCCGTCTAATCCAATCCCTTATCTTAATGCTAAGTTTGCCAAAAAGTTCTCATATGGGAGACATAGAGGATAAAGATTTTATTAGTATCTACAGAGGTTCTCAAGAAGCAACGGAACGCGAAAAAGAAGCCAGTACATCAGTTATATATGGTTCGAATCTCTCTATATGGCTACTATCTGCTATCGCTAGTTATGATGACAAAAGTAAAGCTGAAATTGTGGATGCTGGAGCAGTAGAAGTTGTCACTGAGAAAATCTCTCAGGTTTTATCACAGTATGGTCAGGTATGCTCAAAGGTTAATAAGTTCTGTTATTTCATATTCCCTTCTGCTAACCTTGAAAATAATCACAGCCCGGAATGGTAGCTTGTGGTTTTGCACACTACAGAGCTATACTTGTATTTCTAATGCTTAATACTTGCACGTCATGCAGTTTGATGTTAATGAAGATAGTAGCATCTGGATATGTGCACTACTACTTGCAATTTTGTTTCAAGATAGGGATATCATACGTGCAAACTCCACAATAAAAGCAATACCAACCCTTGCTAGTCTATTAAGGTCAGAAGAGTCGGCCAATAGATATTTTGCTGCACAAGCTACAGCGAGTCTAGTCTGCAACGGAAGCAGGGGAACTCTTTTGTCTGTTGCCAACTCAGGGGTTTCAGTTGGTCTCATATCGTTGCTTGGGTGTGCTGATGCTGATATACATGATCTTCTAGAATTATCAGAAGAATTTTCATTGGTTCCTTATCCGGAGCAGGTTGCACTCGAGAGGTTGTTCAGAGTTGATGATATTAGGGTTGGTGCAGCTGCTAGAAAGGCGATACCAGCTCTTGTTGATCTACTCAAACCAATTCCTGATCGTCCAGGGGCACCTTTTCTGGCACTTGGGCTTCTAATTCAGCTTGGAAATGACTGCCTTTCAAATATGACTGTGATGGTTGAGTCTGGTGCTATAGAAGCGTTAACAAAGTATCTTTCTCTTGGCCCGCAAGAAGCCACTGAGGAAGCTGCTACTGACTTACTTGCAATCCTATTTAGCACAGCTGAAATACGTAGACATGAGTCAGCATTTGGTGCTGTGAGTCAGCTTATAGCTGTCTTACGTATGGGTGGAAGGGGTGCAAGGTATAGCGCTGCTAAAGCACTTGAGAATCTGTTTTGTTCTGATCACATTAGAAATGCTGATTTTGCAAGGCAAGCTGTTCAGCCATTGGTGGAAGTTTTAAACACTGGGTTGGAAAAAGAGCAGCATGCTGCTATTGCTGCGTTAGTTAGACTATTGAGTGATAACCCATCAGGAGCACTTGCTGTTGCAGATGTTGAAATGAATGCAGTAGATGTTCTCTGTAGGGTTCTTTCATCACATTGTTCAATTGACTTGAAAGGGGATGCTGCCGAGTTGTGTTGTGTACTTTTTGGCAATACAAGAATCCGATCGACAATCGCTGCTGCTCGCTGTGTCGAGCCTTTGATCTCCCTGCTTGTATCTGAGGCAAGTCCAGCTCAGCATTCGGTTGTTCGTGCATTGGATAGACTTGTAGACGATGAAAGTTTGGCTGAGTTGGTTGCTGCACATGGCGCAATAATTCCTCTTGTAGGCCTTCTCTATGGCAGGAATTACATGCTTCATGAAGCAAGTTCCAGAGCTCTTGTTAAGCTGGGGAAAGATAGGCCTTCTTGTAAGATGGAAATGGTAAGAGCTGGTGTGATTGAGAGTGTACTTGATATCCTCCATGAAGCACCTGATTTTCTATGTGCTGCTTTTGCAGAATTGCTTCGAATATTAACAAACAATGCAACTATAGCAAAAGGTCCATCTGCAGCAAAGGTTGTCGAACCCCTCTTCTCGTTGCTAACTAAACCAGAGTTTGGAGCTGATGGGCAGCATAGTGCTTTGCAAGTTCTAGTAAATATCTTGGAGCATCCACAGTGTCGTGCTGACTATACTTTAACTTCTCACCAAGCCATTGAACCACTTATTCCTTTACTAGATTCTCCTGCTCCAGCAGTGCAGCAATTATCAGCCGAGCTTTTATCTCATCTGCTTTTAGAAGAACATTACCAAAAGGATCCCATTTCACAGCAAGTAATTGGCCCCTTAATGCGTGTTCTTGGTTCTGGAGTCCCCATTTTGCAGCAACGAGCTGTGAAGGCTCTTGTTAGCATTGCAGTATCCTGGCCTAATGAAATTGCTAAAGAGGGTGGTGTAGCTGAACTGTCTAAAGTCATACTACTATCTGATCCCACTCTTCCTCACACATTGTGGGAATCTTCAGCTGCTGTTTTATCTTGTATTCTGCAGTTCAGTTCCGAGTTTTATTTGGAAGTACCTATTGCTGTCCTGGTACGCTTGCTACGTTCAGGCTCTGAAGGTACTGTAGTTGGTGCGTTAAATGCTCTTCTTGTTTTGGAAAGTGATGATTCCAGCAGTGCTGTAGCAATGGCTGAAAGTGGTGCAATAGAGGCTCTTTTGGAACTCCTCAGATGCCATCAATGTGAGGAAACTGCTGCAAGGCTGTTGGAAGTACTATTAAACAACGTCAAGATCAGAGAAACAAAAGTAACCAAATCAGCTATCTTACCACTGTCTCAATACCTCTTGGACCCACAAACTCAAGCTCAACAGGCTAGATTGTTGGCAACTCTTGCTCTTGGGGATTTATTTCAGAATGAGACTCTTGCTCGATCTGCTGATGCTGCTGCAGCCTGTCGTGCTTTGGTGAATTTGCTTGAGGACCAGCCATCAGAAGAAATGAAAGTTGTAGCTATATGTGCTTTGCAGAATCTTGTGATGTATAGTCGATCAAATAAAAGAGCAGTTGCAGAAGCTGGCGGTGTCCAAATTGTTCTTGATTTAATTGGTTCAAGTGATACTGATACATCAGTCCAGGCTGCAATGTTTATTAAGCTTCTTTTTTCTAATAATACCATTCAAGAGTATGCCTCCAGTGAGACTGTCAGAGCTATAACCGGTACATTCTAATTTTAGTCTTTTAGTTTGTTAAACTTCTTTTGGTTATTACTTTTTTACCCCATATCTATGTTGCTTTATCATTTAATTACATATTAACTAGTTTCAGTCGATGCAATTAAATTAAGATTATCATTTAGATTGTGCTCCTGCTTTATCTCTCTAAATATTCAGTCATTTCCTTTTTTTTTTCCCGATAATTAATTTAAGATCAACCTTTAGGCCATCCTTGGGTACTGATGGATATGAATATATCTCACAAACCTACAAAAAGTTAACGAGCTAATCATTTCGTAACCGCTTACATGGTTTTCAAGAAAAGTGGGAGAAAATATATCAAATTTGAGGAAAGTTGGCAAACATTAACATATAAGCATGGAAATCAGATTATTATAAAATATAAAAGAAACCTTAAGAAACTAAGAAGTTTGCTGACAATGATGATATACAACGATTAGACATTGGTCTGGTACAAGTGTAAGTCCCCCAACAGTTTTATTGATTTTGAAGTTCATAATTTTAATTATTATATCTGTTTGGATGTCTAATAACGTAAAGTGAATTGATTTCATAACAATTTGCTTCTGCTAATCTTTTCTCTTACTTCGAATGGTCATGCAGCGGCCATTGAAAAGGATTTGTGGGCCACTGGAACAGTGAACGAGGAATATTTGAAAGCTCTAAATGCTCTTTTTGGAAACTTCCCACGGTTGAGAGCTGCTGAACCTGCAACCTTAAGCATCCCACACTTGGTGACATCTCTCAAGACTGGGTCAGAAGCAACTCAAGAAGCTGCATTAGATGCCTTGTTTTTTCTTAGGCAAGCTTGGTCTGCTTGCCCTGCTGACGTCTCCAGGGCGCAATCAAATGCTGCTGCAGATGCAATACCCCTGTTACAGTACTTGATCCAATCAGGTCCACCTCGTTTTCAAGAAAAGGCTGAATTTTTGTTGCAGTGTTTACCTGGTACGTTAACAGTAATTATCAAACGGGGAAACAATATGAAACAATCCGTGGGGAATCCAAGTGCCTATTGCAAGCTTACACTCGGCAACACACCTTCGAGGCAAACTAAGGTATGATGCCGATGCATAGAATGCTTAAATGGAAAAGGTCAGCTGAGTGATGCAAGTCAGCCTATACGATGAAAATGCAGATACTAAGCCTGATTTCATAATAAAAAACAGAAGATTGGCAATTGTTTATATATTATTGTGTTTATAGAAGAGTCAAAACAGCCATATTAAAAAATAAACGGACTAAAAAGAATACGTGTCAAATGGGTTGAGGAGGCCGAAAGGTTTCCCAACTCCGAAGCGTCCTTTTCATGTATAAAACCTCCTTATATTAAAAATCCAGATTATTGTTGCAATGATATCATTTGTTTTCATATTTGACACACTAAAAGTACCTCGAGTCAGCCCAATTCAACCTGTTTGAAGCATTACACAAGACTTAACCATTTTCAACCATCACCCAACTTCTCTATTCTACCAATGCCTTTATCCCCTCATCCTGAATCTTGTAGATCTCCATTTTCCAGTCAAAAACTCCATACTTTAGGGGCTAGTTGAAGCATAGGGTTCTTTACTTTCCGTTAGGGATGTCAATGGGTTCGGGTGCGGGTTGGCAGGTTTGGGTTGGTGGGTTGAAAAACTCTGACCCTAGCCCAACCCACTAAAAGTTTCAGGTCAGAAATTTCAACCCTAACCCTAACCCATGACCCAACCCATATGACCCGATAAGCAAATATATGTAAATATATAACGGAATAAACAACCAATATAAAGCTCTATCATTGATGTGTACGCTGAAAACAAAAATACCAAAAAAAGAAAGAAATACGAGGGTATTGTTAAAACTTGGCACAAAGTTAATAAACGTACCGTCTCACCCAACATCAGTTAGTATCTAACAAAATTTTGAATCCTCCTCTAATTTTAGATTTGAAGTTACTTTAGATTAGATATATAGAAAATGAGAATGGGGCGCATGGATAAGTAGATTGTAAAGTATAAGATATTATATATAAATTAGATATTTTTAAGATATGGGGTTGGCGAGTCGACCTGACAACCCAACTTGGACCCAACCTGAAAGAATTCAGGTTGGTGGGTTGGCGGGTCGAGAATCCCCAAGACCCCAACCCTAACCCGACTTTTTTCGGGTTGGGTTTGGGTTGGGTTTTGGGTTGGGTCGAGATTGACAGCCCTAAGTAGTTTCCCTGATACTAATAAATTGCTATAAAAGATGGTTTGACTTTGGTATGCCTTTGACTTTATCCATGAATCCTTGATCACTAATATGAGGAGATACAAAAGCCACAATTAGGCTTCTTTTTATAAAAGTGAGACGAAAGCTCATATGACTTTCCGGATTTGGAGTTTTTAACTGGAGTACTTGTTTAGATTGTAGGTGTAAAGCTAAGATTAAAACTAAGACATATTTTGTTCGTTAAAAAGGTGAGAAGCCTATGTTAAGTGACATTGTTAAGCTCTATGATGAGTTTGCTCATGGCTTATATTTTTGTTGTATTTTAAAGTTAGAGCCTATATGTTTATATTCATCATACATTATGCAATTGACATATCATTTAGTCTTAACAAGCTTTACTTTCTTTAATTTGTTTCATAGGTTGTTGCTACTGGTCCCAATCCTGAATGGGATGAAAGCTTTGTTTGGTCCTTTGAAAGTCCTCCAAAAGGACAGAAGCTACATATCTCTTGCAAAAATAAAAGCAAGATGGGGAAGGCAAGTCTTTCCACATAAGTTAGTTTCAAATTTTCAAAGTTGGAACCAATTTCGATGCATGTGCCATATAGTGCTTTTAGGTGGAAAATGGGTGTGTTAGACAGGGTGGGTTAAGGTTCGATATGAGTCATTTTTGGTAAAAGTTAGGACGCGATAACCTGAAGCAATTTTTTTAGAAACTTATAAATAGTGGCTTTGTTTAATTTAATAGTCCGGAAATATAATATATATATATATAAATATTTTTTTTATCAATGTTTCAGTAATAATTACAATTTCTTTTATGAAATGTTTTGAATTTTTTCATGCACTTAAAATAATCACACTTAGGGTAACATTCGATACATGACCCATTTTCTATTTTGACTAAAATATAACGGGATTTAGTCCATGGGTAAGGGCTTAAAAATTGCCTACTCTATGTACTCAGCCAGTCCAGTGGTTTCAACTCTCAACAATTCTATTTATAATACCTTCTCCGTCCTATATAAATTGCAAAATTTCTACTTTGTGTATATATTGACTTTAATAAAAAGAAGTGAAAGTTAGAGACCAACTTGTTCATTTTTTGGTGGCTTTTGTCCCCAAGGTTCTCTTGTATTAACATAATTGGTATAAGTCGCTAAAATGGATGGGTTGCTGCCTCGCTGGTTGGATAACAAGTCAAAATGGGTAAATCTGTAGCATTGACCAAAATTGGTCCGTGTTGGCTCAAAATAGTTAGGGTGCGTTTAGTTGTGGAAAATGTTTATAGTTTTACATTTCTAATTTTCTAGAAAATAAAGGAAGGTTTTTCATCTCTTAAAAACAAATAAAATTTTTGAAAACGCGTTCAAAACTTGAAAATGGAAAACAACTCGAGGTTTTCAAAATTTAGAAAATGTAAAATAAAAAGTGGAAAACAATACAAAAAGTGTTTTCTAATTTCCTATAGAAAAGTGGAAAACAATGTTTTCTGTTTTCTATGGAAAACATTTTTCGAAAACTATGATTTGAACGCGTTCTCTATTTTCCATGTTTTCTTGGAAAACAAAAATGGAAAACAAGAGGTGTTTTCCTTAGTTAAACGCACCCTTACCTTCTACTTTTAAAATTTAATAAATGTGTAATGTGTTTAACTTTTCTTACGAAGCTATATTTGTTACAGTACTAGTATTTTGTGTGTTACTTTCGCAATTTAAAAAAGGGTTCCTTTTTTCTTCCCTTGGATGCACTTAGGGTGCTTATCCATCCGTTTTGACCCAAAGTTTACCCATTTGAATAATCTTATCATTAAATTTAAACCTTGATATTCAACATTTGTGAAGTGGGTTCCGTACTATAAATTGGTAACTCTTATTATGCATCTAGTCATTTCCAAGGAGGCCAACATGATCACAAAACTATGCCTGGTTGAATATCAAATTTTAAAGCTCAAAGTTGTGGGAAATGTTTTGATACATAGTTGCTTACGGATCTCTTTTTCCTTCTTTTTGCAGAGTTCTTTTGGTAAAGTAACGATACAGATTGACCGAGTCGTGATGCTTGGGGCAGTGGCCGGTGAATACACTTTACTTCCGGAAAGCAAAAGTGGTGCGTCAAGGAATCTCGAAATAGAATTCCAGTGGTCAAACAAGTGACATTTCGTTGAGTCAATTTGTATATAATTTTTTTGAAAGATTTGTGCTTGTTCTGCTGTAGATTTCAAAGTATAGTGTTTGAGAACAACCATTTAATTGTGTTATAACGTAGTTCGCTACATTTATTTGTTAATTGGTTACAAGATGTGTGGTTGTTAGCTCAAACTGATGTAATGACTCTTCCCCTCAATGAAAGTTTTGTTTTTTACAGTTTGCATATATATCATATACATTTACAGATAATCTTGTAGAATTTCTAGATTCGTTAATTATGTTATAATTAATTGTTATTATTAAGTTATTAGTGTAATTTGTCTGAAGTCATACTAGAAAAGACCTTGTTAATGACTTCGGTTAACATTGCTTCAGTTTGAGCCAAAGGCTCCAAACACTCGTATATGAAATAAAAAATCAAAGAACTAACATTGAAGGCCTTCATTTAGTATATACCACCTAATATACAATCAGATAATGAGTTTTGTGTTCTATTTGAATAACTTATTCACCATTTACAGATTCAAATGTTTCATACTGTTAAACCACAATCTCAAATAATACTTTGTTAATGTGACGATTTATAGTCTCAGCATCAAAGTATGCCATATAGTAGAATGTTTTCGCAACAGCTAGGTATGTCTGTTTCACGTCTTGATCAAGATCATCAGATGAGTCATGGAAAACAAGTTGGACTAGTTCTTGCATTTTAGTCTCAACGCCTATTGTACGAATTCCCTGAATGTGTATAATACTGCCCTCATTACAGAAGTTTTATCACTTTAAGAACTTATTAAGAACACAACTTGTACATACCTTATAACGTAGTTGGTGACATAGGTCGTTTGTGATGGAAGAGATTTGTTTGTATTGAGGATGAGATAACGAGTCATTAGGAAACCATCGACCACTGCTCAGATTTATGGTTTGAACTATCAGTTCTGCAACTCCTGCTACGTCCGGTCCATTTATCCAGCTTAACACCCACTTCCCCCACTTATGTTCAACAAGAAAAGAGAACATTGAATGTAATACTCACAATTAATGTCGGGTGTTGCAGAGAAAAGGGTGGTGGAAAAACTTACACAACTCTGGAGGTGTGGGTGGATGTCTATGCCATGAGTTTCAAGTGCTTCCGCTGAGATCTGGTTGAGAGTTTCGTGTAATGCATCTATCAGCACGTGACGTTTATTTCCATTTGTTTGCTGGTTTTGTGTGCTTGTGAGTTCATTGACGAAACCTCGTATGTCATCATTTGATAACTGGTGTCTGCTAAAAAACGAGGTGATGGTATCAACTAGCACATTGGTTTTGGCCCAAGCAAGTCGCTCGTTGTATCTTTCTGTCTGAAATATGCTTGCTGCTGCCAGGTAATATGACCATAAAGCTCTTGTGTTTAAGCTCTCTTCAATTTTAAGATCTAGAAACCATCTGTTTAGAAGTTTGACAGAATATAAAAGTTTAACTCAATAGTTAGTGTGTGGTGTCTCGAATGCTAACTACTAACTCGCTGTTCAAAAAACAAAAGGGTAAGAAACATAAATATTAATTTAAATATCATATAACATACTTCTGTAGATAGTTCCATTCCAATCTATGAACTGCTTGACAGAGATTGTAGTCCAATTTGGCGGTCTCAAGGTATTCATTATTGCTAACATTTTTCAGTCTGCAATACATGTTTCCGTTAACTATTATCATCCTGGATTTCCATAAAAATAGTTATATTCATAGGCAATTGTATAAACTATACCGATACAGAGTTTTTGCAATCCAAACGTCTTCTTCCCCTCCATATTGTTCCAAGTAACATCTTGCCTCAAGTCGAGGCAGGCTAGCATACCATGGCACATCGAGCGCATACTGAACCTGTTCAGCGTGTTTAAAAGTCATTTGGTGGACCCAACCATAAGCCCGTTAAAATTAAGTAAAATTACAGGAATGCTGGTTATAAACATATTGGATGTTTGATTAGTAATCGTTACCTACCTCACCAAGTAAGTCTTTGGTGATAACCCATTTGTCGAAAAGCTTGCTGGTTGCTAGTTTTCCTGTCAAGAAGCTGTGGGCAAACTTCTTGGTATTGTCAAGGATCTTTTCTCCCAGAAAAAGCACTTGAGCAGCTCGGTATAGATTGAACATTACTGTCACAGCTTCTGCTGATTGCCCAGGATAACAATAAAACTGTCCATCTTTTTCAAAGTGTCGAAATACATCTATTCCAGCAGAAATGTGTAACTTGACTAAGTTTTAGAACAATACCAACATATATGTATTAAAATTTTGACTGTAACGAAACTAACCGGAAGAAACTTGATAGCCATTAGTTCTTAAAACCCGAAAAGCCATTGCAGTGTCATCAATATCTGGTAAGTTGCAATTTCTAGCAAATCCAATTCCTTGTTGATCCCAATACCTTCGAACGTTGATTATAATGAGATATAGTTAGTAAGTTATGTCTCCACTATTAGTATCTTAAATACTAGCTTAATGGGTTGATAGAGAAATGTTGTTTTGCCGCCTTAGATGACCTATCTGAGTCATCCGTTTTCTATAAAACACTCTTAAGTCATTCATTTCATTATTTGTAGATGACTTTACCCACGTTTAACTAACTTTCATATACCTGTGGATATAATCAACAAAGTTGTTGATCTCAGAGCTGAAATAGTGTGAGATTCCTAGGCGTTGTAGGCGATCAACGATCCATACTCGTTCATACATATCAGTTGGGTAAAAAGTTGGAACTGCATTAAATTTACAGATACACAAAAATGAGGAGCAATTTTAAACATTTCAGATCGATAAAATATGAAATTGATCAAGTGTGATCATAACTGCTAACAATCATGATATACTTGAAAAGGAGTTGAGAGTTTCACTGACTTTAGGAAGCTTAATTGACTCATTTGAACGAAAACCTATTCAACTAGCGACCCAACTCGCTTAACTTTTCCCTTGTTTTGCCATTACAGCCAAAATGCAAGCCATTACCTCCTCCATTAAACTTAGCAACAAGATTGGTCAAGTATGCTAGACAATCTTGATCTTTCGTTTGCATAAACGCAAAAGCAGTAGCTGCAGGAGAGCAAAGAAATGATCCATTTTCCGATTTAAGCTTTAGAAGCTTATCCCATTCCAAATCATTCATCCCTTCTAAGCTATAAAGAAGGATTGTTGGGATCTTGTAGAACATTTTCTTAGGTATCCTATCAGTGTCATAAAAAAACAAAAGAAAAATAGCATTTATAATTCAATTTTATATACAGACTTTGATTTCAGGCTTATAAGAGAATGATATTGATGCGTACTAACTTTGCAAGTTTCATGTCTCTTTTTGCATATATCTCCTTCAATACAGGAGAATCCTTTGGCATTTTGATATCTAGTTTTTGTGCAAGTTCAATAAGCTTAGGGAACAATAGTTCAAAACCAGGTGTCATGTGTTCTTCCTTCTCATCCCCAAGCTTGTTCAAGTTTTTGTGCACATATTTTATTCCTGTAACCTTATAAATGAATTAGACGATGGAAATTATATGTCCACAAATATGGGAGAAGCTTGTAGGTGCTGTCCACTCCTAAATATTACGGAGTACCTTTTTGGCACATATCAGGACGAATGTTCCATTTAGTTAGTGCAACCACACAAGCCAATGTGTTGAGGAGCCTATCAAAAGCCGAAAACACCAAGGGCTCGCCCCATGAGCCATCTTGGAGCTGATGGCTCACAATCCATTGTAGACTTGATGGGAACCAAGGAAAGCCACTTGGTCCATCGACATCTTCTATAAGTGCAACCCAAGCTGTGTCATAAGCTGACGAGGTAATGGCTCCATCATCAATCAAGCACAAAGCTGACTTAATGTATTCAACACTTTTCTTTAATGCATGTTTTTCGTCCACAAGTGGCAAATCACTGTGTTTTAGTATTCCTAAACCCATATTTATCCAGAAACCATAAATTGTATTATTTATTTTGAACGATAGAAAAATTAAACGGGCAACACACCAGGAATTTGTGTGAGCACCCCGAGTTCAACTCTTGATAATGCTTTAAACAAGAGACATTCGTGATAAATATGGTGCAATGTAGTTTTATTTATGTGTAGGTTGCGTTGTTTTTTTTAAAAAAAAAAATGGTATAAGCATGTTTAACTTTAATGTCTTAATTAAAATAGTAAGTTTTAAGGCCCTGGGTTGCGAGACTTAATTGTCGTTTTTCTTAATTAACGGTCTAGGATAAGTTTGTTTAAATGTAAGATTCCAAAAAATAACACGTAACTTTAAACCCAAATGGGATTCAATGTGGTAAAATTCGAATGATAGTAAAAAAAATAAATAAAAGTTTTCAATCTAATTATTTGAAAACCTAAAAGGATAAAAAAATATGTAAGAAAACAAAAAGGAACCCGTAGTGAAAACCCAAACAGGATGCGACTTGACAAAATCCGAATAGTTATACGGGGTTTGAAATGAACGAATAGTAACTCGCCTGAAAAGAAACCAAGAAGGAACTCCTAAAAGAAAACCCAAACAAGATGCGATTTGGCAAAATCCAAATAGTAATATGGGGTGTGAAATGGACGAATAGTAACTCGCCTTGTAGGTGAGCTAGGCGAGTTACTATTCACATTCATTTCATTTAATATAATATATAATACATAATATATAATGGTTTGCTCTCTATATCTTAGTTGGTCTAGCATTACAAGGCCTGTCTCCACATGTGTTTGGAAGAATTTGGACCATTGTTCCCCATGGTAAAACCCCTTGGGAAAACACCCCGACTGACTCCATTAAGAGATACTTATAAGTTTTTTTCTTTTTTCCATTTACACCTATTATCTCAAGTTTACAGATAGTTCATGGGAAAAAATTGATTTATTACTGCTACTATACGACATATTCAACCTAGTCACTACAGGTGCATTGGCCCAATTGACATATATGAAGGAATAAATGTTGGACTTATTGGATCATTAGCATTGATGCGAGGATTGGTCGTTGGGGAGAAAGTCCGATTTATAAAAATTTATGAGAGACCAAAAGAGGTGCGGATGCTTTATTTATCACCCTATGACGTAAATTGTATTAACTTATGTCAAAAAGACCAAGAACAGTTTTATCTTTATGTTTTACAAAATGTCCATGGATATAATGTTTATCCATATATAAACACCTGAGTCGAGCTTTTGTTAAGATTTTCCAATCTCTCTAGATATTTATGTACATATGTATATATTAGTTTTAATATATCTGTATATGATCCTTAAAAAGAGTACATGATTCATGGGTTTGCATAATTTATATTTTAACTAGATTAAACCGCACGTTGTACGGGACTGACAAAGAACATAAATTAAAAAGTATAATAACTGATTATTAATAATTTATGATAATATAAAAATTGTCAGATTACGTACGACTAATGTAAAGAATAAATTATAGTTTAAATATATAATATATGCCAAATATGTTAAAACAAGACTAATGAAAAATAAATATTTATAAATTATAAAAAAAACTATGATATATTTTTATAAATAAACAAACATAATATAATGTATATAAATATCTTTGTACAAATGTAATGTCTTTGAAAGACATATATATATATATATATATAGGGGTGAGATATTTTGAGACCACCTTTTATTTTAGGACCAACTACGACCATTGATTTTTGTACACCATAAGTTAACTTACACATGATTTTTTGGTGGGTCCGTCGCCGGAAAGTTTCAGTGTTTTTACAAAAAAGTCTTGTATATCGTAGTAGATGATGATGATGGTATGTAAGTTACAAAAATCAATGGTCATTTTTTGGACTTTTTTTAGATGGTCTCAAATTATCTTTCCCTTATATATATATATATACTAGATATTTTACCCCGCGCGATACGCGGCTAGTTAAAAAGGTTATTTTATGCATTAATAAATAGTTATTCTATAGGCTTATTATCTTGAAATTGATTATGTTATAGTTAATGGTTAATTCCCGGATTACTCTGGTCATCTTTTGTCTTTTCTGACATGTCGATATCACAGTCACTAAACCTACTATAGTGATTACACACCAACATTTAACATAAGATATTTTGATATCATTAACAAATCAAACGTAAATCGATAATGTAACATGATATCTATATATTCATCAAACAAAATAATATATACAAAGTAAAAAACTAAACATGACAAAATTTTAGTCATATAAAATACACATAAATACAATACGAATAAGTAAAAAAATAATAAGATAAATAAGAGAAAATCATTATAGTTTTTGCTTTCATTTATGTTGAAAAGATGGAGAAAATACCTTATTAGTGACAGGAAAAAATAATCCTAAACACAATTAGGAAATAAAGTATTTTATCTCCAACAATCAAGAAATTCATTCGTAAAACTCAAAATAACTACTATTATCATTATAAAATAGACATTTTTTGTGGCTAGAATAACCAATTTTGGTTAAGGTTTCGGCCAAGAGAACGAAGAAGAAACAACAAAATTGTTTGGTCCTGTATAACCTAATAATATTTTAAAATAAATTTTAAAATTTGATATAGTCTTCAAAGTTATTTTAATAAATAATATTATTTATGTCAAATATCATTGTCAAATTAATAAATGTATTGGACGTCTTCTTATATCTTAATATGGGTTTTATTTATTTATTTTTTAATTTTGTGTATATAGTTTTGATTTAATATTTTATGTTATATATAATAAAATAAATTACATTGGTTTGAGAATAAATAGAGGTTATAAGATAAATATTGTAAAAAAAGTATGGAGATGCCACGTAGGATACAATCCTATGTGGCAATGTTTAAAACTAGCTTTAGGTTGAAAGAAAGGTTTAAAAGGCTAGGATTTTTACTGTTTTAATATATATATATATAGATTGGTATACGGCAGAAGAATAACTTTATAAATTAAAAACCAATTGAATTACTTCATGATTATGATAAATTAACAACGAAGAAAACTGTAAAACATAATATATGTATAGATAGATTATTAAGAATAACTTTATAAATTAAAAACCAATTGAAAAATACTTCATGATTATGATAAATTAACAATGAAGAAAACTGTGAAACATAATATATGTATAGATAAATTATTATAAAGGGCTATGTAATTTGAGGTGTACGTGTTGAACGTAATATATATGGTTTGATTATGAAGTGTATATAGTAAATAGAAAATAAAAAAAAAAGGAAAGAAAAGAAAAGGTAATAAAATATCATGGATTATGAGTCATGAATTATAAAGTGTTTATAGTTAAAATAAAAAAGTTAAAAAATGTCATGCAATGTTAGTCGTGATTTTTTTATATATGTTTGATTTATATAAATATAAATTTTATATATATATGCTTTTTTATATGCCATATTTAAAATATATGTATAACTATATTATATTACTTAATGAAAATCTATTAGTGTAAAAAAATATATGGAGTTGCCACGTAGGATAAATCCTATGTGGCATGTTTAGAGATGATTTTAATTTGAAGTGGATGGCTTTAAAAAGTCAGGATAATTATTGTTTTATTATGTATATACATATATAACTACAAATCAAAGTCTGAAAAAAATTGTAGTTACATGATGACAATATCATCAAATATTCGAGTAAAATTGTTAAACTAATAGTAATAAAAAAAATAACTATAATGTTTTGTGCAATTAATTAGCAAAGTACATGCGAAAATGCAATAAACAAAGCCACAATCTATCCAATGCACATCTAAAAATATTGTAGGATACCATAAATGGAAAAAAAATCATGTAAATGTTATATCATACCATGCATTAGTTAAAAAAAGCTACATAAATTAATTAGAAAAAACAAAGATAGAGAATGTTAAAACAAATCACAAAGTCATCAAAATATTATAAATTATTAATAAAAATATACGATCAACGCACTAAAAGTTGGAGTAAATTTAGGAGTTTATTTTCTTAATTTTTTATTATTAATTAATGATGTTTAGGATAAATAATAGTTTTTAAAGGAATGCTAAAAATTAAAAAAATAATGTAAGTATGACACATAATGAAAAATCCTATATGGCATTCTTTCATCATTGTCAACTAATCAAAAACTATTCTCTTAGTTATCTAGAGAGATATCTATCGCGCATATTAATATTATTAGATTTAGTCTCGTTAATACACGATTTTTCTATCACACATTCCAGATTATACTAAATATATTTAACAAAAAAAATTCTTGTAAATTCAAATACAAAAATTTATGAAAAAACAAAACATTAATTAACACTTGATGTCAAAGTTTGATGGTGAAAATAATGACATAAATAAGGGTTATATTTAACAAAAACAATATTATATTATATATTTAGTGAAATGTTTATTTGAAGACTAAAATTTTTGTAAAAACTAGAAAATTGACCAAAACACATTGTGATCTGAATCTAACTCAATGTGTTTTAATTGTGTTTTCTAAAAACACTTGTGTAATCTAAAAATACATTGTGTTAAGTTTTAAATCACAGTGTGTTTTTGATACGCGTGAAAATTAGAAAATCGTTCAAACATATTGTATGAACTTAACACAATGTGTTTTCTAAAAAAAATTAAAAACACATCGTAATTCAAGTTACTGTGTGTTTTGACTGATTTTCTAGTTTTCATGAAATTTTTAGTTTTTAAATGATTACAACCCTATAGAGTTAACTTATAATGTTATAAATTAAAATAAGAAAAACGATCGGCTTGTAACTATATTTAATATAGGTAGATTATCAACAAAAGCATTATGAATAACAACAAAGTAAAGAAAAATCCCAACCTTATTTAATAAACAAAATCTCGCAAAGTGTGAGATTAATTTCGATTGAAAGTGGACTCATATTTCATTGTGAAAATTGTTATCTCAACAAATTGGAGAATGGCTATAATCTGAAAAAGTAAAGAATCTTATCAATTCGAAGTTTACATTCTATGAAAAGATATGGAAAAATTTTTGGTTAAAGGGTTATTATAAGTTATAAGAGAGAAAAGTATTATTGAATTGATCAAAAGATGTTATTTTTCCACTTTTTCGCTCTAGCATAATACTAAAATCCTTTACCTACTTGTATGCACAAGATTATAAGAACCCAACCAATGTTGAGCAAAGTAATGGTGTCAAGTAAACATGTTTTAAAAATGATGATGTGATGGGACTTGTTTTTTTCTTTTTAATGTAATAGATAGATAGATTTAAATGTATTTGATTAATATAATTTTCATTATATATTATATTATACAAATTTAGATAAAATATTTATAGTTAAAGTTAGATATAAAAAAGCAAATCAAATTTGGATATTTAAATTAGGACAAAAAGAATATAAAAAATCAAAATTGTTATTTATGATTTATATATAATATTAACTGTTAAGTTAAAATAATGAGTATTAAATATAACTCTTGATTTAGTAGAAAATAAAGTTCAACAAATGTATTATATTTAGTGCCATGTGCCGCTAGTTATCAAATTCATTTTTAAAAAAATGTTTGAGTTAATCAAATGTATACCAACGAATGTTCAGCAAATCTCATTATTATTAAGTTTTTTAATAATAAACTATTTTAATAAATTTAAATGGAAGTCTAGATCCTTTAACGAAAATAATTAATTGAGATTAAAATTTTAAGTTTGAATATTGATCATTAATTTTAATCAGATAATTTAAGTTGCTCCAACTTACCGATAAAATTAAAATAACTTAAAAAAATTCTTTATCAATTAAAAAGACACCCTTGATAGGAATATAAAAAAGAAAAACACACTTGATGAACAAACAAGTCTGCAACATTACTTGAACGATTAGAAATAAATTTTAATATTGGAAAGTGTGTCTAAAACAATTTTATCGGATATCCTAAATAAAGAGAAAGCGATGGTATCAGATTGTATAGGTTGTCCTCACATTATTATTAAAGTATTTGATATATGTCGCGTGATGTGATATATGTCGCGTGATGTGACAGCGATGGTGATACTATCTGTGGGTCGTGACGGTGGTGGGTGGTGGCGGGTATGGCATTTGTGGTGTTGTTGTGGTGAATGTAAAAGTAATTGATATAAAATGGGTAATATGGTTATTTAAGGGTTCAAAAACGTATGTTCTAATTTATTTCGCTAAGGATATTATAGCTATATTGGGTGAACATGTTTAACATATTGAATAAAAAAAATGTGTAATATGGTAATTTTAAAGTCTAAATTATTTAAAAAGATTAAGTAATTTGATTTATATAAGTGTACGTAAAGATAAAAAGTTAATGTCATATATGGTAGGGTTTTCGTGTCACACAACCAAAAACCAACAAGTAAAACCAATAAATAAAGGAGTATCATGTTAACAAGATGATAAATTTGCTTCGTTTTATTTTAGCATTTTATTTATTATTTCATATTGTATTTTTAGTTAGGGATTTTCGGGATGAGAGACCACTTTTGGCTCATTATAACAAAGATTATTTAGGCATTTATATTCTGAGGGAAATCTTTAGCGCGGACCCGATTAAAACAACGCATTCTAGACCTTGCACTGTCGAATCGCGACACGAAGTTTCCAACGAAATTCACCTTTTAAAAAATTAGATAAATAATACTTGAACTATGTATCATATTATTGATTGCTTATTTAGAGTTCAAAATTTATGTTAGTAATACTCCAACTTGTCATGTAGTCACTCGGACCATACCTAGACGTGAGGGACGTCAACTCTCACAACACGTGATAGGTATTTTTGTCCTTTTACAAGCTCTATTTAAATAGATGTATGAAACGAATAACTTTTAATATACTTTAGATGTCATTTTTGTAGTTTACCTTTATCTTTATTACAGTAATATAACTTTACTTAATAAATTTATAATTATAATTATAGTACGAGGGCATAAATGACAAGTTGAGAAATAACTAATGTAATTTTTAAACTCTAAGTAGATAATCAGTAATATGGTACATATTTCAAGTACCACTTATGTAATGAACTTTTATAACAATTTAAGTTGGCTGTTTACGATAATTTATATAAGCACCTTGAAACATGCTTAAAACATACAAAATTAAAAGTTTTGTGGAAAAACAAGACTTCCTATTTATACAAAATAAACTTGATGATGGTTTATTCAAGATTTTTATACTAAGGCAAAATAGAAGGATGTTTAACTTATGATTTATGAAGCTATATATGATGCAAAGTTTGTAAAATGGAAAGTGATTCTTGTACCACATATATTAATTAATCTACCATATATATGTTTTAATGATTTATACAGTATATTTTAACAATTGTACTGTGTGGTAGATTTTATCAATATTTGTGGCACAAAAATCATTTCCCTTGTAAAATATATATATAAGATATGTGATGAAAAAACAAATTGCAATTATGCGCGCCATTCGATTGAGTGAATACCTTTTTCGGGATCGTAAAATTCTTTGCACTGTAAATGGGTAAACTTTAAAGCACCTACAAATTTGAAAGTTAAATTAAATAAAAAAATTAGTTATCATACTTGTCATGTGAAACAATAGCTTGGATTCACAAGGAAGAAGAAAAAATAATTAAAATTATTGCATCACTACGTCAATATCAACTAGAAAGGTACGCGTAAGAAATTAATGGCCTATGTACTTATATGTTTGAGTTTTCAATATCTCTTTGCATTTTCCACAATCAATGGGTATATATCATAAAACATATATAGTTGATAATTAATCGAAGTATTCTTACAAAGCGTGGAGTTGTAAACGCATATAACATAAAACAATACGAGAGGGAGAGAGAGAGCAGAGAGAGAATGCCTGTATCGAATTGAAATCGTTTTTTGTTAAGAGAAGGAACAACGACTATGGCGGGTTGATCAGGGATCCATCTGTAAGAAGTGGTCGTAGCAAATGTAGAAGGAGGCGCTGATGATGAGATGATACTACTCTTCATGTCAAGTTGATTTGTTTTTATTTCGTATTGTTGTGATCATAAGGACATAATAAGCCACGTACGCATATATATATATATATATATATATATATATATATATGTATATACTAGTGTTTAGACCCGTTCATTGGACGGGTAGTCTCAATCAACTCATATAAAAAATCTTATAATAATTATTGTGAAACAGAATTAAAGTAATGAATACGAAAATAAAGAAGAAACATATGAAAATTAACTTCATATAAATATTGATTCCAGTTTACCTCTTTTTTTTCCCCAGTTTTATTTAAATAAAAAGAGAAACAAAAAGTGTATAACCAATATCGAACGGGTAGTCTCAACCCATATAAGAAATCTTATAATAATTATTGTGAGACAGAATTAAAGTAATGAATACGAAAACTAAAAAAGAAACATATGAAAATTAACTTCATATAAATATTGATTCCGGTTTACCTCTTTTTTTTCCAGTTTTATTTAAATAAAAAGAGAAACAAAAAGTGTATGATCAATATCGCAAATTAATCAATACGAAAATTAAAGAAAAAACATATGAAAATTAACTCCATATAAATACTCATACCCGTTTACCTTTTTTTTTTCCAACTTTAGTTAAATAAAAAGAGAAACAAAAAGTGTAGAGTATATATAATTTAAAAAATACATATCAATTCATCAATAAAGATCATCTCCAACGTTTTGATTTTCTTCAGGTTGTTCCACTCCGAAACAGCCCATACATGCACAACACAGAGTCGTAGATGATGGTTAACATGTGTTGGCTTAAGATTTTCAACATGAACTAATGTGATCTTATTTTTTGTTGTTGAAGAAGAAGCTATAATGAACTTATAATTATCGATAACAAACCAAATTAAAAGCTAGATATAATAATAACAATAACATAAGAATTCAATGTTAAATAATAATAATAATGATTAAATATGAACAAAGTATATAAAGTAAAAAACCTTTTTAGTAGTCGATCATTTTTTTTTTGAGCGTATGATTTATCTTAGGGTTGAGAATACGTGAAGGTTTTTTCTAGGTGGTATATATATAGATAATAATAATAAAGATTTTTTTTATTAAAAGTTGACCATTTTTTATTAAATAAATATTAAAAAATAGAAGATTAATAAGGAGGGAGTATAATGCTAAAGAAGAGGGATTAAGTGTGCCAATTGTATCTCCAACCCCGTCTTTTAGTTATATAATAGATAGGTTAGGCGTTGGGTATTGTAAAAAATGCATTAATGTAAAACAAATAGGGCAAGATCTTGAGCCTTAGATTATGGTTAAATTGATGCACGAAGATTCACGAAGCAATTCATGCACGTTGATTTTCATGATGCATGGTGATTTTCAGTGAAGAGAAACCTGTTGTTTTATTTGATTTACTTTACCTAGTATATATATATGGTAATGTTTATTTGAAAACCATTCATATATGAACATATGTAATATTAGTTATAATTTTAGATGTTCATATGTGCATAAATTTGTTCACATAGACTATTCACATATGAACACCAAGTTATAATTAAAAGGTTCTCATGGTTCTTCCAATTTAAATGGTTCTCATTTGAAATATATATATATATATATAGGGGAAAAATAATTTGAGACCAACTAAAAAAAGTCCACAAAAGGACCATTGATTTTCGTAACTTACACACCACCATCATCATCTACTACGATATACAAGACTTTTTTATAAAAACACTAAGACTTTCCAGCGACGGACCCACAGAAAAATCATGTGTAAGTTAACTTACACATGTGTAAGTTACTTAGTGTATTTTACACATGTGTAAGTTAACTTACACATGATTTTCTGGTGGGTCCGTCGCCGGAAAGTCTTAGTGTTTTTACAAAAAAGTCTTGTATATCGTACTAGATGATGATGGTGTACAAAAATCAATGGTCCTAGTTGGTCCTAAAATAAGAGGTGGTCTCAAAATATCGCACCCCTATATATATATATATATAGTGAAAAGTTAAATTGAGAATCCTTTTTTTGCGAAAACCTTTGAGAACTTTTTAAATCAAGCCCAACGGATAAATATTCTTTACATGAAGATTGTTTTTTGATTGTTTTCTGAATAACTTATGTGTAATTTTAAAGTTTATAATTGTGTGGAGACATGGATTATCATCCGTTATACAATTTTGTGGAGATTTAGATTCTTGATCACATGTGCACGAATATTGCTATGATTACATGTGATCGACTTGCATACATGTGATCATATCAATAATTCGTGCACATGTGATCAAGAATCCAAATCTCCACATAATTGTATAACGGATGATAATTAATGCTCCACACAATTATAAACTTCAAAATTACACATAAGTTATTCAGAAAACAATTAAAAAACAATTTTCATGTAAAGAACAATCATCGGTTGGGCTTGATTTGAACAGTTCTCAAAGGTTCTCGCAAGAAAAAAGAGTCTCAAAATAACTTTAGCTTTCTAGTGAGAACAAGTTTAAAATAAAACAGTAAGAACAATTTCTATCATTTGGATGAAAAAAAAATTAAAGGGTATAATGGTTAAGGGTACTTTTGAAATTTTTAATGAAATTAATGGCAAAGATGTCTTTTTACATGTGTTTTAAAGGACAAACAGGTAACTATATAATCATTTAAAAATATTATAAAAAATACGTACAAATTTAACACGTTTTTGACAGTTTATCAAAATAGTAGAGCAGTTACGTTACACAAAGATTGCATCCACGTTATAGTGGAGGAGTTGTACATCGAATGTATAAAAAGGAATTTTGCATCCACTTTTATATCCAGTTACTTAACAAAGATTGCATCCACTTTATAAAGGAAGAGTTATGCATCCAATTAATAAAAAGGAATTTTGCATCCAATTTTACATCCAGTTACTTTACAAAGATTGCATCCACGTTAGAGAAGAGGAGTTGTGCATCCAATTTATAAAAAAGAATTTTGCATCCTAATAAATTTTGTATGTTAAAAATTTTATATCCAACAAAAAAACGTGATTTTTTCGATTTTGACGGATTAGTGTGTTGTTAAATACTTGAATAATGATAATTAGTTATGCACTATGCTAGTTTTATGAACTCTTAATGCATCAAAATGATGTTTTCAAGTTTTCTTAATGTGTTCTTATTTTAAAAGTGTTCTCACCAGAATGTTACCGTGTATATATATATATATATTTCTAATCCAGCGAGAATGTAAATTAACAATGGCTAAATACTTCAGAATGCAAACACGTACTTTACACTATGGTCATAGTGCGTATCTTTTGCATTATATAATGAATTTTAAATCCCGGTTGTAGAGGTGACTTAACAGTACTATGAAACTAGGCGATCGCTTTAGGCCCCCAAATTTCTAAGGCCTCAAAATCTTGTATATTAGACTTAGTGTTTGAATTTTGGATTAAGTATCATTATATAATTTACATCGCAATAGCGCCTTTTTGATTTTTTCATCAATATATGCATATTTTTTTATTACTTGTTGTTTAATAATAAAAGACGAGCTACCTTTTTTTTTACTTTAGTTTATATGGTAATGAACTAGGCCTCCAAAATTAATCTCGTTTGAGGCCTCCAAAAACCTTAAGCCGCCACTGCCCGGTTGTTGTATCTATAAGAGTATATATGACAACCATATAAACCGCCACGCCCAATGTCATGTTGTCAATTTACAAATTTTTTATTGGACCAGTACTTATAATAATCCGAGCTCAAAAGTTCATTATATATAATGCCTATATGGAATTAAGTACACAATATGACAAGCCCCAAGAACAAATTAGTATAAGGTCTATTGTCTTCTGCATTATTAAAATTATCCAAGTCATCATGCATGGACTCAATGAAACAAACACATTCAATGACATTTTCGATCCTGTCATGCACTATATTTGAAACTGACTCGCTGTATTATTTGCCCGGTCACATCTATACTATAGATTCAAATATTCAATGTTGGTTACTATCTTACTCTTATATATATATGTACAAGGTATGTCATGTGAACGTTGTTATTCCTGAGTACGTGCATACGTTTATTCTATATGGTAATATATAGGTAAAATTTGACATCGACTAATTATCTAACATTTCTTATATTACGATCATCACACATGCCTATTCTTTCAGTGACGGAACTTGAACACATTTACCGCGGTGGTGAAAATAAAAGGCACATTATATAAAGAAACCAATGAGCATAAAAATAAATCAAAAGCTTCTATGTAACTTAACGACCATGAAGTTTTTAATATTTGTATAGTATACGAACAAAAATTCTAGAGAATTTCTTTCATAACCATGAAATTATTAACAAGATTATCGTAAACATACAAATTAACCATCTATTTATGACATTACTGATGACAATAACTTTTGTTTATAAAAGATAGTATATCTAGATAGATTATTTCAAAATCTTTATATGGTTTCAGTATATATATATATATAGAAATGTTATTCTAGGAACCCTTAAAAAGCAGGATCCTTTATGAACCTTCTTTAAATTAAAATTATTAACTATATGATTGATTACATATGTTCATATAATTATATAATTGCTTAAAAATGTTTATATGACTATCTATATACATTTTATTACCATCAATTTCAAAAAAACATTTATTTACAAAATACTTGCATATATGTGATCGACTTGCATACATGTGCTCATAGCACTATCCATGCACATGTGATCATAATATCTATTCTCCACATAATTGTATAACAGATGATAATCTATGTCTATACATAATTCTAAAATCCAAAATTATACCTAAATAACTCAAAACAATAAAAAAAAAACAATCATCATGATATGTAAATGATAATCAATGATTAGACTTAATTTAAAAAGTTCTTAAAGGTTCCTGTTGTTTTAAGGGTTTCTAAAATAACTTTTCACTATATATATATACTATTTAAATTGATATATATATACCATTTAAATTGGAAAAATCATGTGAACCACTATATTATAACTTGATTATACTTAATAATTTAATATTATTTATATTCATATGTGAATGGTTCTTAATTAAATCTTACCCTATACAAAAGTTAATTACTTATATTTTATGTAGAGAATATATAGGAAACAAGATTTGCTAATAAAATGCATTGAGTTACTTCTTATTGTTTCTAACTTAGACTTATAAAATACTAAAAATATTTAAACTAAAATAATAGATAAAACATAAATTAAATAGATTCTTCCCCATGTGAACATTTCTTAAGCAATGTAAAACTTTAAAATTTCTAGAAGAGGTAATTTAAACTATAATATTTATATAATTTTTAAACTAACTTAGATAAACTTCATAGTAAGACTACACAATCTTGGAGGGGCTAACACCCCTTCGCCCTTGAGTAGTTCCGTCCATGTATACTTTTGAGGTTTATCGAACGTTAAGACCAAAGACTAAAATTGAACAATTACATAAATAGGCAAAGTTAATAAACAATTCTTCACTCAGTTTGAAATTAATAACATTTCAATAAAAATAATATAATCAATCATAATAGATTTAAAAGCTAAACAAATAAACAATAATTGTTAAAAACACCTTTGATTTTACTATTCGTGCTTGATGCTTAAAAAGAAAAGAAGGGGCAAAACGTTTGGTTCCCTTTTTGATTTTGCGGTTGCTGGTTTAACCAAAAGGGATGGCAAAATCCTTTTTCTTAATTTTTTTCTTTTGGTTTACTTATCAAAAATGAAAATAGGTAATTATTAATAGACTTCTGAACTTATTAAAGTATCAAATTGATTATGCGGAAAGCTGGATGCCCAAGAGCCAATGCCCACCTAAGAATTGATGACCCGTTGATAAGATCTTTAATTTTGGAAAAATACATCTGGGTTTGAGTCCCTTCATACTCTCCACCTTAGCCGCGGTGCTGCATACGGTTATTATATCGGAGAGAGCCCAAAATTTTTATATTTGCAAATATTCATAGGGACTAAAATCTTTAGATTGAAAAAACAGGGGGACCCAAAATTTACCGGAGTGATAATCCGAGAGGACTGACTTAATAAACGTAAATTTTTTCAAACAAAAAACAACACACAAAACAAGTAGTGAACAAACAAGGGAGACCGGAGCCGAGGGATCCGCCCTTTGGATTTATGATATCCAGCATGGTCAACTAGAATGAGGACAACAACGCTACATACATGAGATGTAAGATGCAAATTGTTATACAATAATTTGCATAGTTTGGCATATGTAGCATCTATGAGGAAGGGAATATGAGGCTGTTAGACACCTAAGTTGGGTGAAACACCCCTCACATATCTTTTTCAAAATATTAAAATATTGGTATGTAAGGGGGTTTTCACACAACTTGGGTGCATGATAGCCTCATACTCACTTTTTTCATATATATATATATATATATATATTATGATACAATAGCTTGGATGTAACGAGGACACCAATTATTTGGAACTTAGCACTTGGGCTTTTTGGCTATTGCTTTCAATGGTTGTAATTTTCTTACAACAATTCCCATTTGATCATTCATGTCCAGTGTGGCGCCCTTAACATGGTTTTCGAGTTCCCAATCAAACTCATGTAGTAACGAACCTAATACGAGGTGCAACATACGGTCTGCAAGTGGTAAGCCTACACACATCCTGCGGCCTGCACCAAATGGTATGAGCTCAAAATGTTGACCTTTGTAGTCAACATTTGTAGCCAAGAATCTCTCGGGCTTAAACAAATCCGGGTTCTCCCAGCACTCAGGGTCTCTACCTATGGCCCATGCATTTACCAACATTTGGGTGTCTTTTGGTATATGGTATCCCATGAAATCGGTGTCATGTCTAGCCTTCCGTGGGATTAGGAAAGGAAGCGGAGGGTGGAGTCGTAGAGTTTCTTTTATAATGGCTTGTAGGTAAGGAAGGTTGATGATGCAACTTTCTTTAAGTTTTTGGCTCTTCCCAATGACCAATTCTAGCTCATTTTTCACCCGAGTCATCTTTTCAGGGCTTCGTAGTAACTCGCTAAGAGCCCATTCAATGGTGCTACTTGTTGTTTCCGTCCCAGCCAGAAAAGTCTCCTGTCGAATTGTTAAGAAAACAGGGTTAATTTATACAACTAGATAGGAAGTGATACCAGAAACATGAGTTTTAACAATCAATGTTAAAGACAAATTAAAGCTTTAACACGGACCAAAATAAAAATGGAGATGTCCTTTTTCGACATCTTTCCCTGTTCGTCATTTCCAATGCCTTCATAGTCCAATAAGATGTCCAAGAAGTCCTTCCTCTTTTCTTGCTCATGAGACGTCGCTTCTGTTCTACGCTCTATGACCCGATCTTCCACCCAGGCCATTGCAATCTCTATGGCTTTTCTAGTATCTTGATCAAGCTTCTTTCTCAACCCTTGCAAATCAAACCACTTCAACCATGGTAAGAAATCAGATATATTTGGAGAACCTCCCAACTCCATCAAACTTGACATTAGTGTAAAAAACTCCGAACCAAGTTTAGAATCCGGGGTAGCCATGTCCCGCGAGAGAACAAGGTTCCCTATCAAGTTAAAAGAAACAAGAAACACAAACTTGGCAACATGAACCCCACTACCCATTTTTTCCAAATTAGTAGCCTCTTTTTCAATCCAACTTAACATGTTATCAACACACCGTCGTCTTATTGCATTTGATTCATTGATTCTTTTAGCCGCAAACATCTCAACCGTACAAATTTTCTTTAGCCCTCTCCAATATGAACCATATGGAGCTAAAGCTAGAGATGATTCATTAAAGCCATGAGACTTGTTGTTCTCCATGATACTACGATCTACAAATGATAAATCATTTTTCTTGAACAATTCTGTTGATGCCTTGATGCTCAGGATCACCACAACGTTCATGGAGCCGAGTTTTAGACTAACAAGCGGACCATATAACTTGGCTAGCTCTGCCATGGTTCTATAAGGCATGGAACCAAGATTGAGAAGGTTGCCAAACAGAGGCCATCCAGGTAAGGCTGGTGGTTGCAGTTTTTCACTCGTTGTGGGCTGTTTTCGATGAAATAGAGAAAGAAAGTAAACAATGATGATGGAGGAAAACAGACTAACTACCCAACTGAACTCCATGGTGTGACTGTATTCTTGATTAATTAGATGATCTTTGTTGTATTGGATTATTATAGAACAGTCTGTGACTTAATTAAACTCAGTAAACTTGGTTAAGTTCATACACAAACCGGGGTTCAAAACCTGCCAGAATCTTGTGGGATTTTTTCATGAAACTTAGTGATGTATAAGTTTATTATATTGTCTTTTCCCAAGCAAGAACAGAGACGTAGTATATGATCATTCATCATTATTAACGACCGTCTCATACAACGTACCATCAATTTTTAAAAACATTTTATTTTATTAATTTTCTATATCAATTAGTATTATGTAGAAGAAACAATAATGATCAGCATTGATCGTTGAGTGGTTGCAGAAAAATCAAAAGAAGGGAGCTTCCGATAAGTTTTAGAATAGATATTGTTACTATAGCATCTTCAATTCGGTTGATATTGGATGATAGCAAGTTCATATATTTATTATAATCACTTTCCACAACATGATAATAATGGCTATATAAGACACCAGAAAGTATACTATCACCAATATCACAAAATCAATCTATAGCTAAGTTTCATTTGTGAATATGACAATCGTAAGTAGTCTAATTAGATTTTGTAGAACTAGAAAACTTCACACAATTGTGTCAAAAGAGATCATCAAACCTTCTTCTCCAACCCCTTCTCACCTCAAAACATACAATCTTTCTGTTTTTGATCAAAGTGTTTCAAGCACATTTATTCCAATGGTTACATTCTTCCCAAATACCGGCATTTATGCCAGTTCTCATGAGAAAATATCTCACCTAAAGAATTCATTTTCTCAAACACTTACAAAATATTACCCCTTTGCTGGAAGGCATGCCAAGATTGCCCCGACTTACGTAGATTGCAACGATGATGGAGCCGAGTTCCTTGAAGCGTCCATCGATAGCACACTCTTGGGTTTCCTCCAAAAGTCACAACATGAGGATCTTGACCAGCTCTTTCCATATGGCCGAATATGGAACCAATGGAACCAAAGAAGTGATGGGGTTCAAGATGACCAAGTTATCCCTCTAGCGGTTCAATGCAACCATTTTACATGTGGAGGTTTAGCTGTGGCTGCATCTTTTTCTCATAAGATAGCGGATGCAAGTAGTTTGATTCATTTTACAAACGATTGGGCTAGAAAAACACGACAAAAAGATGAATCACTCGTTGATAACGAGCCACACTTTATTCAATTCAATAACACAAACATAAATTTTTCCGAATTTTTGCTTGACAGATCAAATGATTATGTCACAAGGAGTATTATATTCCCAAACTCCAAAATAAACAAGCTTAAACACAAAGTGATAACCATGACCACAGAATCCGGAAAACCAATCCTTAACCCAACTCGTGTAGATGTTTTGACATGGCTACTTTATAAATGCGCAGTGAAAGCTGCTACCAAAAATAACTTAGGCCATTTCGAGCCCACGGCTCTTGCTCATCCAATAAACATAAGAGGCAAAATGATAGAACCATTGCCAGACAATAGTGTAGGAAATATTCTTCTCACAATGGACATTCAAACAAAAAATGAAGGTGAAATGAAGCCGGATTTGATCATCGGTGAGCTCCAACAACATAAGATGCAAATCCGGGCTATAAAAAATATTGAATCCGCCTTCGCTCATCTTCAGAACGTCATTTCAGAAGCTGATTTTGAAGAGCAGATCTTGAAAAGATTTAGAAATGCTTATATATGTTCAAGCTTATGTAGATCTTCTATATATAGTATCGATTTTGGGTGGGGAAAACCTATAAAAGCGACTCTTGGTGGAAATCTAACAAAGAATAGCTTTGTTCTTATGGATACCCCCAACAATGAAGGTATTGAAGCACTTGTGTGTTTGGGAAAACAAGACATGGAGGTTTTTGAAAGGGACCATGAGTTACTTTCCTTTTGTTAATCAATATCATATACGAGTACTTTTTTGTAATGTCATATTGATATGTTTGCTCTTTATCTAATTATCTCTACACTTGTTGATCTTAAATTCAATGTAAAGTGAGTACATATAATGTTGTTACATATGTATAAGTTCAATTCAAAATTGGAGTTTCTTCTGGTTAGTTTTCCTTCTCCTATTATTCATGGTTATTTTCTTTCATCTTTTTAACAGATTTGATCTTATATGTATAGATGTTTGATTGAAAGCAACAACTATGTCTAACTTTGTGCATTTTCTTTTTGATTCTTCTGCCTTTAGTTGTTGATAGCTAGCCATTGATTTGAATCTGCAGCAAGGGCTACACTTGTAATCTAGGCCCAAAATATCCATACTTGCTCCAAGAACTCACATATTTAACCTTCCCATTCTTATCCTCCAATAACTTATTTCATATCTGATTAATTCATAGCTGTTCTCAAAGTAAGTACTAGTAGGCTCTAAATGAACTTAATAGCATATGAATCACCTTGTGGAAAATTTGTTCGTGTTCGTTTGTTTAGGTAAATGAACGAACATGAACGCAAAAGTACGTTCGTTTAATTAAATGAACGAACATGAATAAAGCTCTCGTTCGTTCATTTATGTTCATGAATGTTTGATAAACCTATATCATTATCAGGTCCCTTTAGGCCAGTGTTGGACATATTCTCAGTAACCCTGGCTCCAATCGATCAATTATCTTGGTGATCCTTTGGTCGCAATTCATCGGTTCATCCCCCGAGAATAATAAGGCTCGATCTTAAGGGGTGGACATCATTAAAAGAAAGGCTAATGCCAAATTTTAGTTTGATGAATAGAGTAATTTTGTAACCCATATTGGAAAAAAAAAAATGAACTCGATCTTGAATAATTATATAAGTTTTTGAATAACTATATAAGTTTATGAGCGACTTTTTCTACCATCATCGCATGGTTTTATAGTGAAATCAATTAGAATTATTTTGAGTTTGATGGGTTGGACTGAAAACGTTAATTAAGGAATAAAAATTACAAGAATAGACAAAATTTCATGTAATTTGAATTCCAAATTTCTTTAAATTCTAGAGAATATCATAAATCAAACACCCCTTGAGAAAAAATGTTCCAACACGAGAAAATATAGGCCATTGGATGTTTATCAAAGAGTCATATGCCCGCGCAATGAGACGACAATGGTGGTGGCGGCACGAGATAGTGGCGTGGCGGTGGTGGCGACGGGTGCCGGTGACAGGTGGTGGGGCCGACATTGATGGTGAATGTTAAATTAATTGATGTCAAATGTAGTAGTGTAGTTATTTTAAGGGTCGAGGGTTTTATGTTGTAAATTATTTCATTAAGTGTATTATATGTAAATTAGGTAGAGATGTTCAAATTTGTAAATAAAGAACAGAGAAATTTTGGATATTTCAAAGTTGTAATTCGAGAAAATGAGGGAGAGGTTGATGATTTATAGTAGTGTAGATGATAAGAATTTTATTAGAAACGAGGATTTTTTACATTAAAATCATTTAGGAAGACATGCAAGACAATAATGTAGTAGGCCGGTCCTAACTGTAGGTACCATCTCTTCACTTGGCTTTTTGGTTTGTTTGCATTGATAAACTCACGAGCAGATCATAACATACGTATTATAACCATTGAGTTGTTTCTAGAGAAAGTTTTTCTTCTCTTTAGATCATTTCTCGGTTCTCTCTTTAGTCTTGATTTCAATTCGTCTTGGCGTGGAGGATTATTTCAAGGGTTAAGCTCTGAGCTGGAGGTCTTTCACGAAACATTCTTTTACCTTTATGTAGAGGTAAAATTGTTTATATCACATCTCTTTAATTCCTTATTTAGATAAGGTATCGTTGTTATTGCTATGATATATAAAATAAAATGATTGGAAATACTAGCTTATTAGAAATACTTATATGTGTTCGACCGGCAAAATCATAAAAGAAATATAAAGGAAATGGTCAACCTCAATGACCATCATTTTATCATTTTATGTAGATGACATACCCTTTTTGTTTATTTATGATGCCGACAAAGGCAAAAGTACACCAGCATCTTAAAACGGTTGGATTCTCGAAAACGATATGGTAAAAAGTGGAGTATTTATTAAAGTAGATAAATTTTGTTTGTCAAGCACGTAGCAATAATTTTATATTGTTTCTAAATTTATAATCATTCTTTTTATATAGCACAAGGACAAAAATAAAGAAGACAAAAGAACATAAAAATAAACAAATAATTGGAGTGATGCCGAAATAACGATTAAATATGTATTACGCATGAAATTGTCTCTTATATTATGTGAAATAATTGATAATAAACTTTACGGCCCGTCTCTTTTTTTATATAACTTTGTTGTATTTTATTAATAGTAATTAATAGCGAATTACTGGGTGCATGTGATTGGGTGAGATTGAGGTCTAGTAGGTCTCTTTATTTAATATGATATCTTTCTTATTTTTCAAAATGTCATGTCTACACACCTCGCCGATCCTATCCCGATTAACGAATTTCATAACCTTGAATACAAGTGTGTTGTTTGTTAACAAAACTTTATAGGGACCTTTTAAAATAGTTCGTTTTGGACATCAAAAATCTCATGACCAAACCTGCCCATAACTCATCGTATTCGTGTTACCACCTTTGTAATCGTGCCCCCTGTATACAAATATCTTACATTCACCTCTGAGTCAGAGGAAAGGAGAAGAGTGGAAGACAAACAAGAAAAGATTGTTAAAATTCGTAGGTAACTGATGCTTATGAATACTTTGTTAGCGGATGTACTTTGATTGTTCAAAATTTATATCATTATGCATTTAGTAATTTCAATATTTATTTATTACTTTTTATTTTTTTTTTGTTTGAATTGGCATATTTGAGGAACAAAAATGTAACAAAAACCCCGAGAATCTATTTTTATTTAAAATATGATCATTTATGGGAAATATGTGAGAAAAAGAAATCATATTCGTGGGAAAATCATGAAGAGTCAATTTGTGAGAAATTTGTGGGAAACTAATACAAATAAATTCATGGCAAATCAATGGGAAATAATGTCTTTGGCAAATCGGTGGTAAGATAAAATCTGTGGAAAAATTCCAAAAGAACTTTTTTGAAAATCCGTGGGAAAACTGTAAGTGCTGTTGTTGGAAAATTTGTGGAAATATTTCCCATAGTTTTTTGCCTGTGGGAAATATTAAGTAGCCGAGAAAAGTTTGTGGGAAAATATTTTTCTTGCCCTTTTTAACGATGGCCAAAATCAGTAGAAACTAGAAAATTTATGAGACATAGTCATTTCGGTGTGCTAGCGAATGGAAATAATTTTGGTTTATTATTTTCATATATAAAATTTCGGCAATTAATAAAAGGACTCAAGTTAAATATGTCAGTGTAATAAATAACCAAAAGTCGGTGGTTGCCAAACCACTTGTTGCAACCATATATCCTAAATGCATATGGTAAATTGGTAATCGAATTAAAAGTTATTTATAATAGAAACATTCATACCATGCGGGTATCATTTTCGTTATATGTCAGTCACACATAAATACTAGTTAAGCTGGGTAGATCAAATCTTCCATCTTCACTTACAGGGAAAAACTTGACCCTTGAGAACTAGTATGGTAAATCCTATTTGTGCTCAGGCTAGACTCGTAAACCGGTAGTTAAGTTGTGCCTTCATTGCACAGTATCACTAACCATTGGTGAGAGTCACAATCGAACCATGATGAACTTAATGAGAAACTCCGTGAGAAGGGGAATCTTACCAACACACCAAATAGATAAAAGTAAACACTCAATGCTGACTTTAACGAGTTTTGAGTCTTAATACTTTGACGATGTATATAGATAGCTTTATCTATACCCAGGTAAAGAAGCTGCTTTTAGGTTCCATCTAAATGATTGAAAAAGACCTCCGACCTTTGATAGGATGAGAATCGAACCCTTAACTCCTGTCTCCAAAGACAAAAGGTATTAATTATCTTCTTGATCCAACCAGGCTCCTTTCACCAACACACCACATGGTGGTGGTTACTAGCGATCACGTATATTTGTTGATGTTTAGACTATATTCATTACTTGTATTTTTTTTTTTTTATTGTTTAAAATTTTGCTTAAGCATCTTGTTTTCTCATCTTAAATAAGTACTATCTGACAATCCAAAAACAGATCATAAAGATAAAAATAAAAAAGAATTGTTTAACTATATTCATCAACAAATATCATGTAAAATACTCTAAATATGTAAATATTGGGGTATAATACGGTAAGAAAGCCCATTGTCATTGATAAGTTTACAAGGCTATCAGTTGAAGCAATTATGGTTTCAGCTTTAAGCATTTCCTCCCAACATTCAAGTTTGTTTGACACCAAATGTTTTTAAACTGGTTTGATATGAACAAACAACCCTTGATCAAATTCTGGCATTGGGATTCTTTTGAATGCTTCTTCTTTGTTAAAAAGCTCCCACTTAAACCGTGTCACTAATCGATGAATCATGACTAAAGTTTCCATTTTCGCAAACTCCATACCAGGACACATCCTTGCCCCCGCTCCAAATGCCAACAAACTGAAAGGTGGTGGTTTTGGATGTATGTTTTTATCAAATCGGGTCGGATCAAACATGGTTGGGTTTTGAAAAATGCTATCGTCCATATGTGTCATGGTTGCAGACAACATTACCTAATGGAAACACATCATGTTATATTAACAATAATAACAATACTTTTGTATCTAAGTATATCTATTAGTAAGTGTGGTTTCTTAGACATACTTGCCATCCATTGGGAATTACATATCCTCGGTACTCGATATCTCGAGCAGCTCGTCGAAAGGATAAAACAGCAGGAGTATTTACTCTTAGCACTTCACTTGCCACACTCCATGTGCACTTCATCTTGGCAAGATCTTCCCATGTGAGAGCTTCCCCTGGTAATTTAGTCTTGGATATTTCTTCATGCTCTACGATATCAAAGTTATATATATGTAAAGTGAAGTTCAAGCCATTTAGGTCTACTACATACATAAATTTTTCTTTTGTTGTACCCAATGGGATGTATGAACATTGATAATTATAATGAAATTTAAGCTCATTTATAACTTTGATATCTTTGTCTGATTAAAGGTGCAAGTCCTTCTCAATGTATCGCCCACCTAAGTGGTTTCTCTTGTGTAACTACTTAGACTTGTATATTGAAATTCAATGAAAAATTTCTTGAAATGGTAAATTTTACCATCATTTTTGTCAAACAAGTTTTCAGCCAAAACAATTTATGAAATAGGGTAATCCGGCATTGCCGACTCGCTATTTTTAAGGGAGATCGGCGTTGCCAAAGCCGGACTCGCTATTTTTAAGCGAGACCAGCATTGCCAAAGCCGGACTCGAGGCGTGTGTCAGGTTTAGACCGAGACCGGCGTTGTCAAAACCGGTCTGGAGGTGTGTCAGAGAGAAAGAAAAAGCACAGAGAGGACGAGTACATCTATAGGTAAACCCCAAATCACCCGTCACAGCTAGTCCATCTACAGGTAAACCCCAAATCACCTACACATCTTGCAGGGTAACAGTTGCTTCACCAATTGGCAAATGGAACGCGTTTATCTCGGGACGCCATCTTTCAACCAACGCGATAATGAGAGCATGATCGACTTTGTGGACCACTGACATCAGTACACCCTCAAACCCAGCATTCCTGAAGCATCATGACCTTCTGACAGATGGCATTCCTTTGGATTAACCCGGCAAGTTCTTGCTTGACTCCTCCATCACCTGATCGACATCTTGGTACACTCACTGGGCGTTCATGGAAAATATTGTATGAGCGATGGGTATTTTCAGTTTGTCACCACAACAATCCTGGAACTTTTGGTACACAAGTAACATTAACAGATGCCATTTCGTATTGAAAATAAGAGTTATTGATGATGGTATGTTTGCTTTTGAAAATAATAGATGTAGTGATAGTATGCGTGATTATGAATGATAGCACTGCATGTACATATAACTTAAAACTATGAAAACTTTCATGTGACTTTTGTCATAAATTTGTCAAGTCATGTCTATGAAGCCACTTGTCAAGTCATGTCTATGCTAGACCTTGCCACCTGCTCATTTCTGCGCTCGTCCTCTCTGTATTTAAACCTGACACACGCCTTGAGTCCGGCTTTGGCAACCCTGCTTAAAAATAGCGAGTCCGGCTTTGGCAACGCCGATCTCGCTTAAAAATAGCGAGTCCGGCCTTGGTAATGCCGGATTACCCTATTTCATAAATTGTTTTGGCTGAAAACTTATTTGACAAAGATGATGATAAAATTTACCATTTCAAGAAATTTTTCAAATTCAATCTAGCACCTTAGTTTTGTTCATGCTTGTTCTCATTTATACAAAATATTTAATTATGAAGGTATAACTATATATAAAATAGTGTATAACTAATTCATTTATAATATTATTATATTGTTTGGACTAGTTCTAAGACCAATACCAGACTAACAATTGCAATCCATAAAAACTGTTAAACACAAATAAAGATGATTATCCTACTAAAGATAATTACCTTGGAGTATATCAAAATAGATAGATTCATTGTTTGCCAAAAGCCTGATGAAGAAAGTGAGGAGGGCAGAGGTTGTATCATATCCTGCGACCATCACAAGAACAATGTTGTCAATGATCTCCTCATCTGACATCATTGTTCTGCTATCATCACCATGGATGTTGAGAAATGAGGTTATAAGATCTCTTCGAGGGTTCGCTTGCTTCTCTTGATCACGAACCGCCTCCCTTTTCTCACACAAAAGTTTTTCAAGCATCTTCACCAATTTCATCCTTGCTTTAAGCCCGCGATTAAATGTAGAGAATGGCAAATTAATTGGTATTGCTAAAACACTTGCAATCATAACTTCAAAAAGTGGTAACAGTTGATCTCTTTTAGGCCCTCTTTCGATCCCAAATAGTAGCGAACAGATCACGTTGAAGGTCAAAATCTTCATTAAGGGTTGCACCTATATCATTATTAATGTTGGATGTATAGAATATGGAGAATGCAAAAACAAAAGGCAAATATATGAACATGATTAGCTTTTTATACGCAGATAGAGCTATAACTGTTTACATTTCAGTTTTCTCGTGTACTTTTTGACACGATAATGTATATTGTTGTTTATTAGTTTAGTTTTAATATAACTTTATAGGGAATACCTTGACTTCATTTTTACCATGCCAATATATTTGAAGATGGTTTTGGATTTCATCGTCTACTTTTGCAACATATTGTTTCAAAACGTCAATCTTCAAAAACGAAACCATGGATGTTCTAACTCGTTTATGATCATCACCCGTCAACTCGAGTATATTTTTCAAACCAAAGATCCTACTCATTGAAGGAGGTTGTGTGTTAGTGAGTGTGTTTCCATCACAAGTACTATATACAAACTTATTTGCTGCTAGACCATGTAAAACAACGGTTGGGTACCCAAAGACATTGACTTTCCATATTGGACCATATTTAGCTATTCGTTTTTGGAACCATTCTTCTACCTTGTCGGCTTTTAAGGCTTTAAGTAGGTCGAAACTTTGCCCGATCAATGGTAGTCCTAAAGAACCAGGAGGGTGTTGTTTAGAGTAGTTTTTACGTCGAAAATGGAAGAAAATAGAGAGCAAAAATGACAAGAATAATGTTAATAACATGGTAAAAACCATCAATACTTCCATGGCTAAAACACGTACAAACTACACTGCTTTGATATGTATATATCTACATGGTAAGAAATTCAATTTCTTAATTTGTAGAGAGAAATGATGGAATTGAAGTCAAAAAATGTGAAGATGGAGAGAGATGGTGGAAGTCAATAAGTATAGAAATATCATTTCATTTGTGAAAGCCATATGCCAGATGTGGTTAGGACAGTGACACATATTATAATTTGTTATTCGTTAATACTCTTTCAAACTATTACTTTACTTTCTTCCAATTGGCAACATTATCATTTTAACACTAATGCGAATATCCCGTCTCGATTTCAATACCGGAAAGTAGAATCGAATTTCATGTGAGATCGAAATTAATATCAATTTTTGTTGGTTTGCAAGAATTGAAACCAAAGTACCAAAATGGTAATTTTTCATATTTGTAACTTCGGTATTTCTATTTGTTTCGCTTTTCTATTAAGAATTACAAAATGAGCTTACTTGGCCATGATTCATTCGTCTAGGTAAAAGAGTCATTTTTTAAAAAATAAGTTGTGTAACAGGTTGATTTGAATTGACTGGAGTTAGTTGTAATTTTAAATGACTTGTTAGTGTTGTTTTAAAGTTTTAAAAGTAAGTGATAACTCATAATTAGATATATATTAAATGGTTTAAAAATAATTATATAAATTAATTTTTTTTATAAGAATATGTCTATTTTAATATATGTTTTGTGTATTTCAGGTTTGAGCTAAAAAGCTAAATTATGGCTTAAAATGGTGATTGAGTGAAGTCACAACGTTTTATGCTTCATTGAGATTGGACTTTTTACTTCTAGCTGCTTGTTTAGTTGTGTACATGGAAAATATGGAGACTCCATTTTATTTGAAGAATTGTGTGCTGTTTCCTTTGAGCCGTGAATTACTTTCAAGTCCAGCCCAACACTATCTTTATTTGGACTCACATTAGACACAAGGAAATGAAAAGCCCAACATCTCGTACAACAATAGAAGGCCCATCTTCCATCTGTTTTGGGCTTGGTTTGGCGGCTATCATGGCATGAAGATGTAAAAGTCGGCAGTTCGGCACATATATAATCTTGAGCAGCTTACATTAATAGGGAGCCTTTTATTAATTTTTAGTCGGCAGCAATTAATATCGTGAGGGATTTTTAGGAGATCATATATATTCGACACATATTCGGCAACAAGGCCGTCTTAACCTTTTCGGTAACTTTAAGCGGATCTAAATTTGAAGGCCTCGTTGTCAAAGTCTCTAACAAAAAGTCTAATCCTTTATCAAAGTTTGGAACAGGCAAAAACAAATTAAAAAGTTTATAAATTGTGTGATTAATTAGTTGAAGTTACAAAAAGATAAAAAAAAAATATATATATATATGACAAAGCCTCAAAGACAATAATAAAAAGAATATTAGATTGGAAAATGGAATATTCGTAGGTTACTTTTAAACTCCAAACTCAAACTGTCTGTTGGGTTTCTTAGAGAAAAGCAACAAAAAACTTATGATACTACCTTACAAGCCCAATATAATTTATTAATTAATTTATAAGTCTAAAACAAAAATAAGATGTCTGATGAAAGAGTTTATTAATTTATTGATATTAAAAGCAATGATAAGTCTAATTAGGAGCCCAAAACTAATTAAAATTGAGCTTTGGTGGCCTCAAGCCACTGCTTAGGTTAATACATCTATCCAGCCGACATCGGCAACCTCGTAATATATTATTCGACACATTGTTTTTGGCGGCTGTAGGTTGTAGCCTACGGACAGAAAGATTACAAGCAGAAGACACCATGCCACACTATTTTCTTTATCAATCATTGGTGACACGCTAATGTCCGATACCATGAGGAATGAAGACTCGATCTCAGATCTCCAAGTCAACATCCCCTCCACCAACACAGATCAGTAGGTTTTTGATATGAAAAGTAAAAAACAATTTATGCAAGTTAATGATTACAAAAATCCTCTCCTAATATCTTGATTTTAGCTTGTTTGTTACATTAGATTATGTACTATTTTTGAGAATCATGGGTTTTATTTCAGACATACATGTAATTTAGAAGTAATTGTAAAATACAATGTCGTATCGTCCTACTTCATAAAAAATCTGAGAATTATTTTATTTTATCTCTCCAAATTAATACACTCATAATACCTTAAATGTATTATCTACTAATTAAATCCCTCAACCATTTAAGTAAGCCGCATTATCCCTTTTTATATTTACTTTTATATTAATAACTACACTGTTATCGCTAGAACCGCTGACGCCACCATCCGCCACTTTCACCACCGTCACCGCCGCCAGCATTCATGGTCGTCACCACTGGTTCTCATTGTATCATGCAAGCATACGTCTATTTATATTGATGAATCAGTTTAAAAATGTTAATCCTAATGTAACAAAACAAACAAAGGAAGTCCAATAGTGGGAATTAAGAAAGCTCATAACTTTTATGTATAATATATAGGGTTTGTGAATCCAAATTTTTCATTATTAACTTTTCAAGCTAGCACACGACATTTTAACTGAACCCACAAGTGCCAAGTCTATAAGTTGAAGCATGGCTTTAATACTTAATGTTTCCTCCCAACATTCAAGTTTTATTTGACGACACAAATGTTTATTTAAGTGGTTTGATCTGAACAAATAACCCTTGATCAAATTCTGGCAATGGGATTCTTTTGAAAGCTTCTTCTTTGTTAAAAAGCTCCCACTTGAACTGTGTCACCAATCGATGAATCAAGACTAAAGTTTCCATTTTCGCAAACTCCATACCAGGACACATCCTTGCCCCACCTCCAAACCCCACCAAGCTGAAAGGTGGTGGTGGTGGATGTATTGTTTTATCAAATCGAGCCGGATCAAAAACTGTTGGGTTTTGAAAAATGCTATCATCCATATGCGTCACGGTCGAAGACAACATTACCTGGAAACACATCATGTTATATTTATATATATAAAAGGTTCCTTTGAGAATCATTCATATATATGAACATAGGTAATATTAGTTATAACTTGACACTTGATTTTTGACTAATCTTTCTTTATAACTTAACTATTAACTAAAACTAGAACATAAAAAAAAATTCATGTGCATGAATTTGTTCATATAGACTATTCATATATGAACACCAAGTTATAATTAAAAGGTTCTCATTGTTCTTCCAATTTAAATAGTTCTCATTTGAACATTTTCTTATAGGAGAAAAGCTAACAAATGCCCCAGGGGCATCATTTTACCAACATTTATTATCTACAAATTTCCATGTTTATAACTTATTTGCATTTAGTATATTGTTTTTATTTTTACTTCCCATTTTACCCTTTCTTTAATCAAATAAATAAATTACAGATTTTAAGAGGTCAATTGTCCTTTCATCTTTGTCATGTCCAACTAGTTTTCATTTTTTTTGGTTTGTTCAAATAAATATTATTTTTGGCACCTTTCATATTATTTTCGCCCCACCACCACATCATCGTCGCTACAACTACCGCCGCATTGTCCAAATAACGTGCTACTTTTATAATAAGATATAAGACATTTATATATACATATATAGGGGATGGGTATTGTAAACAAGTATTAAAGTAAAACAAATAAGACAAAATCTTGACCTTTAGATCATGGTTAAACTGATGCACAAAGATTCACGAAACAATTGATGCATAATAATTTTCATGGTGCACAGTGATTTTAAAAACTTATTGATTTATTTGTTTTACTTTAATACTTGTTTTATTTTATCTAAAACATATATATATATATATAATTATTAAAACAGTAATTAACCGAGTCTTCTAAAGCATCCTTAAAACTCAAAATTATTTTAAAAAATTGCTACATATGATTTATCCTATGTGGCATCTCCATAGATTTTCACAATTATTTTAATCTTTTTAATTATAAATACATCTAAAAAATCTTTTAAAAAGTCGATATATACTTGCAAATCTTCATTTTCTTTGTTTCTGATCCTTTCCCATCATTATTCTTTAGTAACAACATTTTATTTATTTTCAAATCCTCCTTCTGTTTTTATTAACCTTAAGTATATTCTTTCTTTTAAACTCTTTTTTTTTCTATTAATTCATCATCATCGTCGTTGGTCTCCTTTCCATATGATTTTTTTTTTCCGTATTTTATCTATCGTTGCAATTTTCCATTAATAACTAAATAAATTTGGATGTGGGTGTTAATTACTTTCAGGATGTTATTTGTAATTTCATATACTCATTATTATCTCAGTATGAACCAAATATTGTTAACATGTTTATTTATTTATATTGAATCACTTTTTTGTCTTTTACTTATGACGTATTTGACGATAATTTTGGTTATGTTTTGTTTGCACTAATTTGCATCGTTCACTCCTTTTTGTATTCATCATTAGGTGTTGTATCACATGCATATATCGTGATTTTGGATGTTTATTTAAAACATTTTATTATACTTTAATGTTAGTTTTTGTTGTTTGTGAATTTTAAGACTTAAACTTTATTATGATACCTATTTAGAACCAAATACTCATATTATTTTTGAGTGGATAATAATTGTATTTGACTATTGTCATTGAATTGTAAGTTTTTTAGCATTTTATTAGTATAATATGTATATATTAAAATAACCATACCAGTCATACCAGCCGGTAAAACCAGTAGTACTGGTAAAACCGATACCGATAACTACTCATAAAATAACTAGTGTTTTAACAATTATATATATATATAGATATATATATTTCTACTTTTACTAATCGTCAATTAATTGTTATATCCAAACTTTTTTAATTTACTTATATTATTTTAAACTATCGCGCATCGCGCGAGTAAAATATATATTTATATATTAAAATAGTAAGAATCCTAGCTTCTAAAGTCTTCTTTCAACCTAAAGCTAACTTTAAATATTGCCACATAGGATTTTATCCTACGTGATATCTCCACATTTTTTTTTACAATATTTATCTTATAACCTTTATATTTTCTCAAACCAATCTAATTTATTTTATTAAATATAATATAAAATATTAAATCAAAACTAGATTTAAAAAAACATATCAAAAACCATATTAAAGAAAATGACGTCCAATACATCTAATAATTTGGCAATGATATTTTTGACAAAAATAAATATTATTTAAAATACATATATATAACTTTTAAAAATATATCAAATATTAGAAATTATTTGAAATATTATTAGATTTTATATGACAAATTAACTTTGGTGTTCCTCTCCTTCTTCGGCGAAACACATAAAATAAAGTAACCAAAATTGGTTGTTATTCTAGCCATAAAACAAAGTTTATTATATAATGATAATAACAGTTACTTGAGTTTTACAAATGAGTTTGTTATTGACGGGGGTAAAATACTTTATTTCTTTATTGTGTTTGAGATTTTTTTTCCAGTCACTATATATGGTATTTCTTTCATATCTTCAGCATAACTGAAAGCAAAAACCATAATGATTTTCTCTTATTTATCTTATTGGTTCTTACTTATTCGTATTGTATATATATGTATTTTATGACTAAATTATTGTCATGTTTAGCTTTTTGCTTTGTAGATATTATTAAGTTTAATGAATAGACATCATGTTAAATTATCTATTTACGTTTGATTTGTTGTAGTGTTAATCTATCAGGTGAATATATTCTTACGCCATTTATGGCTATACAAATGATGTTGATGATATCAAAATATCTTAGGTTAAATGTTGTGAGAAGGCGTATGTAAACAATATAGTAGGTTAAGTGAATGTGATATCTACAAGTTGGAAAAGACAAAAGGCAACCAGAGTGATCCAGGAATTAACCATTAACTATAACATAATCAATTTCTTCATAATAAACCTATAGAATAACTATTTACTAATGCATAAAATAACCTTTTTAACTAGCCGCACATCGCGTGGGGTAAAATACCTACTTATATATATATAAATATTTTATCTTTTAACAAGAAAGGTCATAGTAATAATTTTATTAATTAAAATATTTTGTTTAGTACATAAAAGGAACGGTTAGAAAAATCATGAAATGGAAATAACAAAATAATTATATATAAATGAAACAAAAATCTGAATTGGGAAGGTTAAAATGGGAATAATAATATAAATTTAGTATAGTTAGTACAAGTGAGGTATAAATATAGAATATTTAAGATAATAAATGCTGGTAAAAAGATGCCCCAAAGGCATTTGTTAGCAATTCTTTTATATATATATATATAGATAGATAGATAGATATATGTATATTAACGATCTACTTATGCATATAAGTATTTATTAGTTTGGGGTTTCTTTGACATACTTGCCATCCTTTGGGAATTACGTATCCTTCATACTCGATATCTCGAGCAGCTCGTCGAAAAGTTAAAACACCAAGAGCATTTAACCTTAGCACTTCACTTGCTACTCTCCATGTGTACGTCATCTTGGCAAGATCTTCCCATGTAAGAGCTTCCCCTGGTGATTTACTCTTGGATATTTCTTCATGCTCTATAATATCAAAATTATATACATGTAAAGTGAAGTTCAAGTCATTATGATCTACATACAGAAAAATTCTTTCTAGTTTACACAAAGAGAGTGCATTTTTCACCCAAAAGTTTATGAACATTTATTAAAACACAAATAAAGAAAGGGAAAATGATTTATACAGCTAACTGCATGCGCAGTTCTTAACAAAAAATTACATCTTAATCTTTTTAAATTACAAATATACAAACGCCCCCTGATTTTCACCTTGCTGCAGCCAAAATGGCTGCAGTCGACTGCAGCTATGCTAAACCCATAAAGAAATTACCTCGGAGTATATCAGAATAGATAGATTCATTGTTTGCCAAAAGCCTAATGAATAAAGTGAGGAAGGTAGAGGTTGTGTCATATCCTGCTACCATCACAAGAACAATGTTGTCAATGATCTCCTCATCGGACATCCTTGTTCCGTTATCATCATCATGACTGTTGAGAAATGAGGTTATGAGATCTTTCTGAGGGTTCGTTTCATCTTGAACCGACTCCCTTTTCTGACGCAAAAGTTCTTCAACTATGTTTACCAATTTCATCCTTGCTTTAAGCCCACGATTAAGCTTAGAGAAGGGAAAGTTGATTGGAATTGCTAAAACACTTAGAAGCATAACTTCAAAAAGCGGTAACAATTGTTCTCTTTTAGGTCCTCTTTCAATCCCAAACAATAGCGAACATATTACATCAAAAGTCAAAGTCTTCATTAAGGGTTGCACCTATATCATTAGTGTTATATGAAAAGAAAATTAAGAATGCAAAAACTAAAAGGATATATAAGAACATGATTAGTTTTTAGTATAGAGTAAAACTGTTTACATTTCAACTCTCTTGTATCTTGCCTTTGACAGGATTATGTATTATTGTTAACGAGTATGGTATCCGTGCAATGCGGCGACGATGATAGTGACAGTGATGTGGTGGTATCGACGGATGTAGGTATTTGACATAAAGATATTTGATTTAAAAGAGTAGTGAATATACTTTAGAAGATAATTGAATAATTGTGTAAATTAATTCATTAAGGGTAAACTGATAGTTTCGCATGTACCAAAAATGTTAACTCTTCAATAAAGGGTATAATTTTTATATTGTATTATAGATTAGTTTTTAAATAGCTTTAAGCAGTACCTTGACTTCATTTTTACCATGCCAATACATTTGAAGATGGTGTTGGATTTCATCGTCTACTTTTGCAACATATTGTTTCAACATGTCAATCTTCAAAAACGAAACCATGGATGCTTTAACTCGTTTATAATCGTCGCCTGTCAACTCGACTATATTTTTGAAACCAAGAATCCTACTCATTGAAGGAGGATGTGTATTAGCGAGTGTGATTCCATCACTATTACTATATACAAACTTATTTGCTGCGAGACCATTTAAAACAACGGTCGGGTATCCTAAGACATTGACTTTCCATACAGGACCATGTTTAGCTATTCGTTCATGAAACCATTCTTCTATCTTGTCGGATTTCAAAGCCTTAAGTAGATCGAAACTTTGGCCTATAAATGGGAGTCCTAAAGAACCAGGCGGGAGTCGTTTCGAGTAGTTTTTACGTCGAAAATGGAAGAAAAGAGAGAGCAAAAATGACAAGAATAAAGTTAATAACATGGTAAAAACCATCAATACTTCCATGGCTAAAACACGTACAAACTTAATTGCTTTGATATGGTATGAAATTTAACTTTCTTTGGAGTGAGAGATGGTGGAACTGAAGTCAGAAAATGTGAAGCTGGGATCTCATTGGGGACTTTTGGGGTGTTTATGAATTATGACTTCATGAACAGATATGGTGGAACTCAATAAGTATTTATAGAAATATAGTTGTGTAAGCTATACGCTTGATGTGTCATCAGCCGACAGTGACACATATAATAAAGGTAAATTGATAGGACTTTTAGGCCATGTATCTTTTTGGAATTTTGGTATCCATATAAGCCCTGCAAAAATAGTATCAAAATAATTTAGTCATAATTTAATCTTGTCTTTGACAAGATTCGAACCTAGGTTTTCTCAAGGAGTACGTGACAGTTGGTGTCCATCCCACCAAAGTGAGATGGTTTTACACATATAATAATACGTTAATAATCTTTTATACAATTAGAACATCGGGTATGGTTGAAGAATGCAGAACCAGCTGAACCCCAACTAATCGTCACATCAGTTTTCACAATTTGACCAATTTTAGGCCGTTATAAATGTAGAACCACGCAGACCACATAACATTATTTTTTGTTTTTAATCTTATAAGCAACTCAAAATATTTATTAACTAATTTTTATCTAATATATAGTATAGTAGATATATATAAATATATATATATATAATTATTTTACAGGCCCGTCCGATGAACGGATAATGCTAAAATATATATCAGAATAATAAATAACAAAACAGGTGAAAATTAATAAAATATGAACAAAACAAATTTAAAAAAATAAACTCTTTTGTAGTAGAAAAAAAAACCATAATCAAACTATAATTCACAACGAATTAAATTAAAAAAGATAAAAAATAACAATAATATAACAATTCAATATCAAATAATAAACAAACATGAACAAAATACCAAAAATAAAATGAAAGTGATATAAAAAAACCCGTATATTTTTTTTTGTTGAGAAATTTACTGAACTTAGTTAATTTATTTATCAAAGATATGGAGAAGAGGAATAATATGAATGAGAATGATTAATAAAAAATTAAGTTGTATATATGATAATTTAATGGGAGAGTTCCAAAGACATTATATATGTTTAAAATTTAAATATTTGTTTTGATAGACAAAATATTATGATAAAGTTTTAAATATAATTATAGCTATTATGAAATCTTCTGATTTTATTGAATACTAGATTAAACCCGTCTGTTAGAAGGTAATAATATAATAAGTAGAAGTAAACAATACCTCATACATGAATTAATTAGAAAATAGTATAGAAAGATTACTAAATATTTTTAATTTCATAGATAAATTGAAGTCTTTTGCTATTGTACCAAACATGAAATCAACTTCGGGTATCTATCTACAAAACCTCAAAGGTTAAACATGTGAAACAATCCAACATCACATAAAACGCATTGTTAACTACAAAGAAAATAGACAATGGAATAAAATAGATTGATTTTTACTTTTTTATTATTAGTTTATGATAATTAAGATAAAGAATAATTTTAAAAAGAATGCTTAAAATTAAAAAATTAATATAAGTATGACATATAATGAAAATTCTTACATGACATTTATTTATAATTGCCAACTAATAAAAACTATTCTCTCTTAGTTATATAGAAAGATGAAAATTGCACAAAATATTTAGAATGAACATGTGATAAAATGATAAATGATGTCTAAGATATAACATAACAAAATAATAGGAGTAACGACTAGCGTGTAATAAAGAAATAAATAATAAAAACAAATCTAAAAATTGGGAGAGAGCTCTAAAATAATTATGAGAGAGTGTTATGGCTTAAAAGAGTTTTATAGGGTGTTAAGTGTATCCTCAACCTGCTCTTTTAGTTATAGTATAGATAGATACTAGTTTTCAGCCCCGTCAGATGGACGGGTAGTCTATATATATATATATATATATATATATATATCAAAGGGAGTCAAAATGATAACATGTGTTAGATGATGATTAACATGTATTGGGTTCAAACTTTTAACATGAACCAACGTTGTCTTCTTTTCATCTAACAAAATATAACAAAATATATGTCATCTTCTAAATTTAAAAAAGAAAGATGTAAATAGCGAGCAAAATAAATTTAAAAGAATAAAATCTTTGATATAAGAAGAAGTCATGATCAACCTACAATTGACAACAAAATAAATTAAAAGAGTTGAAAAATAACAATAACATAACAATTCAATATCAAATAATGAACAAACATGAACAAAATACCAAAAATTAAATTTAAGTGATATAAAAAAGTTATGTTTATTCTGTTGAAAAGTTATATGACCATGATTTTTTTAAAAGATAGAAATGAAATGAATGATGAAAAATGATTAATAAAAATTTATTTAAGTTTTATATATAATAAGTTTTTGTGAGAGTTTTAAGGTTAGTATATATCTTTAAATTTAAAGAGATTTGTTATGATAAGAAAAGATTTATGATAGATATAATTATCTATTTAATAGAGAAAAATAAAAAGAAAATCTAGAAAAAAAATAAAGTTAGAAAACAGATGAAAAATAACAAAACATGAACAAAATAAATTTAAAAGAATAAACCTTTTGTAGTAGAAAACTAAGCCATAATCAAACTACATTTACCGACAAACTAAATTAAAATAGATGAAAAATGACAATAACTTAACAATTAATGAAATAAAAAACAAACACGAACAAAGTATCAAAATTAAAATTAAAGTAGTATAAAAAAACCGTATGTTTTTTTTTTGAGAAGTTTCCTAAAGTTAATTTGTCAATTTAAGATAGAAAAGAGATGGATAATAGGAATAAGAATGATTAATGAAAATTTAGGTTGTATATATAATAATTTATTGAGAGTTTTAAGAATATTATATACCTGAAGATTTGTTTTGATAAAAAAACATGTATGATAGGGTTTTGAATATAATTATTTATTTAAAAAGTAAATAAAAAACAACAATATTTTATATTTATGGTTTTCGAACGTAATGAATCTATGTAGCTTATTCCATGTTCATTCTTATTAAAACGTATAAAACATACTTTTATGAGTTGAAGTTAAATTGATAGATTTGTGCATTTTCTAGAAAAAGCAAGTGAGAAGTTTTAGAAAAGAAAGGATTAATTTATTAAAGAAATAAAAATAAAATATATATTAAAAATAATTATTTATTTAATATGTAAATAAAAGATAAAAAGTTTTAGGAAAAAAGAAAAGAAAAGTGAGCGCTTCAAATTAATGAAGAGTTGGATTTAGGACTAAAAAGAAAGATTAGGGTGCCAAGTGTACCTCCAACTTCCTCTTTTTCGCATGTTATGCGAGACTAACTGAGAACGTAAACTAAAATTAACTGATAATTACATTATTATGCATAGTTTATTATAATATAAAAAATAGTCAATTACAACTGATGCAAATAATAAAATAAAAATTTACAAATATATAACATATACTCTCAAATATGTTAAAGCATGACTAATGATACCTAAATATTTATAAATATTATTCTTTTTCTATGATCTATATATATATACATATATATATATATATATATTGTAACATCGTGAAATTTGACTTTTGTGGACCCGTTAATATTGTGCACCTTCTACTAATTAATACTAATTAATTAGTATATGATCGAGTTCAAGGTGTATATGTAACATTTGTGAAAAATTGAATTGGTTGGCCGTTTGACTATATGTATGATTTGAATAAATAAACTAGTTAATAATATATGATCGAGTTTATTGTGGCCTAATTTGTGTTCGATGTATTTGTCGTGATTGATTTGGTCGTTTTAATTAGATATACGATGCTAAATAATGTGTAATTTAATTAGAATCGTTGATGGGTTATCTATGATTTAACCCATGACCCATAACCCATACCCAAGACCCAACTAGTGGACCCAACCTTATCCCCTCCCCTTTCTTCCACCTTTTCCATCAATTCATTTCATTCTATCTTTTCATCTCTCTCTCTCTGAAATCCAAGAATATCAAAAACACACATCTTCACTCTCTCACTAAATTCTAGCACTACTAATTGTTGTTTGAACAAGATTTATATTAGCAACATCATCATTATCAACATCTTTAGCACATATCAAAAGTTTGGATCTTCAAAGTGCAAGAATCTTCCTTTTTGCTCAAAAATCGGGTTTAGCACTTGGTGGAGGTTTTGGTAAGTAATTTCTAACTCAAAATCATCATTTAATGTTATTAATCTTGTTTTTGGTCAACCTTAAGTAGCTTTGAGATAAAAATGGGTTCTTAGAGCCAAATTAGGGTTTTGGGTATAAATTGGTCTTGGATTATGAAATGAAAGAGTTTTTGATGATGGGTTTTGTCGATGGGTTTTGTCCAGTTCTATAGCAAGCATCTCATTCAAAATGCTCACTATCTTGACATCATTTTTTACCTTCAGGTATTGTTCCAGTGACATGCCCAACAACTTGGCATCACTTACATCCAACAACTTTAATCTTTGAAGTTGTAACCTGGCAACTGACTGGTTAGCTTGTCTTTGTTTTTTTCTTTCTTTTATTTCATTACTAGTCCTTTCTAGTTTTTTACTTTCACTTTCAGATACTGGAGGAAGTATGTCACGTTTGCCAATTTTTAATAAAGGTATATCAGTGGAGAGCTGGGCAGATTCATCAGTTGCAATCTTCTTGCCCTTGTCAACATTCCCCCTATCCACCACATCTTCAAACTCTTCAATCATTTGCTCACCAGCTTCAGTACTGGCACTATGACACAAAACACAACAGATTCGAAACCCAAAAATCGCGCCAAAATGCCAAGATTCAAACTCGAGATTTAGATCGAATTGGAACTTGAAACTTGACAGGATTATGTTTTAAGCTATCACGAATATATTGGTGAACAAAAAATTATGATTTTATGAGATTTGATAGGCGAAGAATGAAGAAAAAATGTCCTGAAGAGAAACGGTTTTGATTTTGAAATTTGATGAATCTGTAATCGAATTCAGTAATGGATCGATATCAGAATGATGTTTTTCTCTGATACCACATGTGATAACACGATTTCAGCACCGAATTCACAGATTCAACGGTGGATAGGACGTGTGTGTGTTCTTGGTGTTTTTAGTGTGTGTTTTTGAGAGAGAGAGAGAGAGAAAGAGAGAGAGAGAGAGAGAGAGAGAGAGAGAGAGAAAGAAAGAGAGAAAAATGATTGGAATCAAGAAAGTTACAGGTATGAATGATTGTTCAAGGCTTAAAGTTCTTTTTAATTTCTAAGGTGTGAGGGGTTATTAATAGTCTAACTATACATTTATGCTAATTATCACATCTAGTTCCTCAACCTTATAAATCATTCATCTATGACTTAACAACAAGTAAGTCCACTAACTTAAATTACAATTTATCACTATTTTTGGATTTCTAACAAGGATGCTAAATGGATACATAAGTATATAGAGATAACAAAAAAGAAATTGATGGTGGAAGTGGGTTTTAAATTTGATTAATAAGAGGTGTAGGAAAGTTTTGATTTTTGAGAGAATTTAAGAACGAAATATTAAAAAATAATTACCTTATTTTGACTTTGTTTGAGAAAAAAAAAAGAATGGACTTCTCATTTAATCTGCGATGATTTGCATTTATGTTAGATTATATTAAGAAAGTAACTAATGGTTAAAAACAGTCTAAAGGGTTGTAGTTAGAAAAACTAAAATGTTTGGGTTTTTCTAACTACAATTATTTTTAAATAATTAATTAACCTTCTAAATATATTTAAAATAAATGCAAATTCCCCCTAAGTTAATGATGAGTCCATTCTTTTTGTTATTGTCAAACTCAACATGCATCATATATATATCTAAACACGTCATATGAATATATATATATATATAATAGAAGAAAAGCATGAAGAGTACTTACGAATAATTAATCATATATATATATATAAACAAGAAAAAATAACAATTACAAATGATATATATCATAACGAAACAAAATTGTAAGTAAAAAAGAAAGGAAAGACTTTTCAGGATGTCGTATGGATATGTATGAATATAGATATAACACAAAAGAAATTGATGGTGGAAGTGAGTTTTAATTTTGATTAATAAAAAGTATAGAAAAGTTTGATTTTTGAGAGAAATTAAGAACAAAATATTAAAGAACAATTACCTTATTTTGACTTATTTGAGAAAAGATAAATAATGGACTTGTCATTTAATTTGCGACGATTTGCATTTATATTAGATTATATTTAGAAAGTAATTAATGGCTAAAAACAGCCTCAAGGTCTTTAGTTGGGTTTTTTTTAACTACAGTCCTTTAGGCTGTTTTTAATAATTAATTACTTTCTAAATATATATTTAACATAAATGCAAATTCCCCCTAAATTATGATGAGTCAGTTCTTTTTTTTTTTAATTGTCAAACTCAACATGCATTATATATATATATATATAGTAAAAAGATAAAATGAGAACCAAAATATTGTCAAGAAATGCGAGAACTGATTTTTAGTTAAAAGGTGTAAGGATAATATGGTCAATTTATAAATAGAATTACATTAATTATCAAATGAGCAATAATACCCCTTAAATCGCTCCCCCGCCCCTGAATCATCGCAATTATCACCAAATAGTTGTTACTAAAATTATGCTCATTTCCATGATGATGAAGTCGACGATAGAACAACACGATTTACTTTCAAAATTAATATATTAAATTTAATAATTATTTTTACAAATATTATTTATAACAATTTTTTCTTGATAATTAGGCTAAAAGTTGCATATACAAAAATTAACTAATAAATTTCATTATGATCTTACATTTTCAAATCTACATATTTATTTAAAAGGATGGAATTAAACATCAACATAGTACTATTTATCTCTTAATGACTAATATTGAGTGAACCAAAATGTACCATACACCACAATTTTACCTATTAATCAACTAGTTTACGGTTTTTCTGACTTTTTGTTTTTCTCGATTGTTTACGACTACAATACTATCAAAACAACCACAACACTATCGGCATGTAAGATCCCAATATATGTAGAACATACACATTTTTACATCAATCCCCTAGAAGAGCTACACGAATCCAATATATGTAGAACAATGGGAAAATATAGGGCTTCTTAAAATTTTCTTAGCAAGTAGCTCACTGGTGATTATATCTTAAATGGGAGTAGCGGAACTTCCAGCCCCGATTACAGCCACCACGTCAAAAATGGGTTCATCACACGTCTTCATCTTTTTGGCTGTTTGAGCAAATTTATCGTATGAGCTTTTAAAGATGAGTGACAATGTTTCATGGGAGATAGCTTGACTTGTTGAAAAGGAAACTGTCAGGCCCTGTAACACAGAACATGGATGTATAGAATTACATTGATATTAGTTAGATACTTGTACACTAAAAAGTTAACCATACATATTATTCTTTTTTTATAGATATACAATGAGGTCAGAATGTATTTATGTACCAAAATGCAGGACAAAGCGAAGGACCAACATGAGTACATAATGACAGTCCACGAATGCACAACTTGTATTTTAATTAGCTAGGCAAGAAAGTAAAGAACAGAAAGTAAATAACAAGAACAATAACAAGTTCAAGTGCAAAGGATCTAAGCAAGTCTAATCATATGTATAATTGATCAAACGATGAATACATGATTGATATTACAACTTGACTTACAAGAATACAAATGAACTAAGTAATTGTTAAGTCTAGACACACTAAAAACTTGAACAATTACAAGAGATAAAGTGACACACACTTTGTGGTGACTAACACAAAGTGTTTATGGTGCGGTTGTGTTGCCTTTTATAGAGGAAGAATTAGGGCAACACAGCCTTACAATGATAGTTATAGAATAGTGGTTGTCGATGTTCCATTGGCTCGAAGTACTTCCATGCAGGAGCCTTTGTCTTCTTTACCAAAATGGGTATGAGAGAGAAAACCTTGTTTTGGTCCCAACTGTACCTTTGCCATACAAGGTAAAATACAGTTGGAAGAACCACCATGTGACTCTTGTCTTCTTCTAGTTTGAAATCTTCCCGCCTTGACCAACAAATTAGGAAGCAAACCACCCGCTGAAGAGAGTCGTAGGAGTCGCTGATGACTTGCTGACAACCAACGTGAGCGACCAAGTCTGGTCAGCGAATCCTTGACTCAAAAATGTCCCCCTATTCGCTGAGAAGACTTGCTGAGTAGATAAGACTTTGAAAAGAATAAAAAATGGTAGAAAAATGTCTTTTATATATATCATTTAAGCACATTACAAGCTGAAGCACAAAGCTTTTACAATTTTAAGACATCTTAAAGGTAGCTGCTTCAATCTCCCAAGCGTTCTCTTGCTTGGAAATCCTCAGCACTGGATCATCTCTTCTGTGAGGCTTCATCAGCTCTTCATCAATCTTGCTGATGAACCATCTGGCACTTGTCAATTTGGAGAATCTCTTTCTCATGCTGATGAGAAACCCAGTGAAAGCTTTTTCAATTTCTACCAGATGGAAGAATAGTTGCTCATTCTTGAAATTGCAGAAGAAGATGCCAGCAGGTGTCTCTAATACTCTCCCTTCTTCAAAGTAACTTCTGGCAGGTAGCCTGAGATTGAGAGCTACATCACCGGAGATGGGAGGAAGGTCAGCAGACAAAGGTTGATACACTTCTTTCCCTTTTCTTTGCATCCTTGTTCCTGCTGATGAGGTGATGGATGCTGGAGTACCAAGTACTTGCCTCAGCATGGGCAAGTCTGCCTTGAACTTTGTCTCGTACTCCCTGGCCTTCTCAAAGTACTCCCTCAACATCTTTTGGAGAGGAGTATAGCTTGGAGCAGTTTTGTCGTTCACCAACATATACACTTCAAACCATTCAGAAGCACCAAGAGTGGTTTTCTTTATTCCTTCTAGAGTGATTGGTTTGTCAGCGCCCTCTCTTAGGATCTTCTAGTTTGTCTTCAATCCCATGTCAGCAAGGAAGGCTTGAGCAGCAATAATCTTTTGAGGTCTGTTCCTATCCTCCATGTACTTCAGCCATTTTGCCTTTTCAGCCTCAAACTTGGTCCTCTTCTCGCTAAGCTGCAACTCGACATCAGCATGCTTTTGCCTATAAAGAGCTTCAGCCCCACCAGTGTGCAACAACATTTTCTGTTCAGCATCCAGGTGATCTTTTTCAAGAAGAGGCAGCTGCTAGATATATTCTAGATTCTTTCTTTCATTTTCTTCATTCTCTTTGATCCTATCCAACTATTTGATAGCTTCATCTTGAGTTTTTTCCTCAGCAGTCAATGTCAGAATGTCAATCATTTAATGCTGATGACCTGCTGGGGAAGTGATAAAGAGAGTTTCAGCAGAAAGAGGTATCTGGTGCCGAATGCTGGCAAGATAGAGCTTCTGAGCCTCAGTCATTGGAGCAATGACAGCATTTCCAAGGAAGCGCTGATGAAAAATTGGCAGAACTTCCCTGGACCCGTCAGTGGCCATTTCAGCAGCGAAACTGTCCTCTACTTCAACTCTAAGTACTTGGGGGTCAAATTCTTCCCCAATATCTTCAAACCTTTCAATTTGGGGAGCATTTGTAACCACCATTTGTTGCCCCCCTTCAGCATGTTCTTCCATTTCGATCTCCCCTCAACACCAGTAGGGGGAACACTTTCATCAATTTCAGCTTCATTTGTCTCCCCCTCAACACCAGCCAGGAGAACTTCACTTCCTTTATTTTCCTCACTGACAGCCACAATTGCCATTTCAGCATTTGTAGTGTCAGTGGCATTATCTTCATCAACACCTTCTCAGCAGCAGCATCATAGATTTGTCTCACTGCCTTATTAACTGCTGCAGTCACCATATCTAAGACCTTAGCATCAATTTTCTCCCCCTTGGAAGTGGCATTGTTGATGACCACTTCCACAGTCGTTCCAGGTTTAGATTGCTGGTCAACTAACTTGGACAGCAGACCCTTGATTTCACTCATCTCCTTTTCCAATTTTACTTGCCTCTAACGAATTTCCTTAGTGAAAGAGGCTTGAGGAGTGGGAAGATCAGCCACTTGTTTTTCCAATGGATGAGTTGCCTCGGTATTCTTTTCTACTTGAGTGGACAGAGGGGAGATGAGGTCAGCCATCTTCTTTATTTCAACAGTATTAGTATGGCTGGTCGAAGCTGCTTTCTTGGCAGAGTAGCTGGTGGCAATTCCAAGCTTAAACAAGGAGCGAGAGCTACTCTTGATGGCCAGCTGATCCTTTTTGATGTTATTTGTTGAGATACGAAGTTTTTCTTGATCAACGGCCAGAGAGGCAGATTTTTCTTTTATTGTCTCAATGGTAGCAGTATTCTCAGACTGCTTGTTGTACCAGCTGGTTAAAGTCTGTACCAAGCTGTCGGATTCAACATCTCTTAATTCGATAGCAATGTTGGCAGCTTTGGTAAGATCATTTAATTGACTTTCCACCCTTGCCAGCCTATCAGCAGAGTAACTGGAGTGAGAGATACCCAGACACTTAGTTGATTAAGGTTCAACTACTTGTCTCACTGATGATGAGCATCCAGGAACACTCGAGAAAGAAGGGGGCATGCCAAGTGAGAGCATGGTGTTCAGTGGCTGCTTGGGTGGAGTCTGAGGCCTAGCACTGAGAACTACTTCAACATTTTTCACATTTACTGTTGCATTGTCATTAGCAGTAGTATCAACAACATTCTCATCAGTGGCTGCTGCATTTTCACCAGCAGCAGCAGCCTCATCATCAACATCCATATCACTAGTGTCTATTTCGTTAGCATGACTGGAAGAGTCAAGCTGGAATTCATCTGTCGCAAAATTATCCAACTCCAAATCACTCTCCTCCTCATCAAATTCTACATCAGCAGCATCCTTATCATTTCCATCACCAGCAAATTCAACATTTTCTTCCAACACTTCCCTATCTTCAAAATGTGCAACATCCTTAGCACACAAACCCAGATCAACATTTTCAGCTTCAACAACATCAATCTACCTTTCCTCCAGAGAAATATTTAAGGGGTTTGGGGAATTTGGTGCTTCTATCTCAGTGTGTTGTAGCATCAAAAAGTCATCGGCCGTAGAATTTGTTGTCTCTAGTATCACCTGTGATCTGGCTGCTGAGAACGACTCAGAGGGTTGAGAGGAAGAAGAGGGAATTATGGGAGTGGTTGACTCAACTCTAATGGGCTGGGGTGGCCCTTGTTCTACACCAACCTCGCCTACAGAAGATTGAGGTGGCTGCTGACTGTTACCTTTTTTCTCGTCAGCAGTCTTTTTTGAGACTGCTAATGGGCTAGCTGGGTTTCTAATGTCCTTGGGCTGTGAGGATGTCCTAGCCTTAGTGGTTAAGCCCTTTGGGTTTCTAATGTCCTTGGGTTTCTAATGTCTTGGGACAGCAGCAAGAGGTGAAGTGGAAGAAGATGTAATTGGTGTTTTCTTGGTCTTTTTGGGAGCTTTGAAGGCTGTTGGGGGGATTATCAGCATGCCAGCTCCAAAAGGTTGCTTTTATATACCTCAGGATAAGAAGTGTATAGTATCTGTTTCATCGTTGGAGTGAGCACAACGTATTTTGCCTCAATTTGTTCAAGGTCACAAGCAGGTGTCTTGTACACTGTGCTGGCAACCTTGGATAGTAGAATACGTTTGCATCATTAGGAAGATACGTTCTTTGTTCAATTCGAAAGAATCGTTATATTCCCCCTTATTTCTGCGTAAATTCTACAACATGCAGAGTTTTGCTGAGAAAACTGAAGAAATCTCATCGAAGAACAACCTTGAAATTTTTATTCCACCGATGAACAACCTTGAAATTTTTATTCCCCCCTTTTCTCTGCAAATACTCTGAAAATCAGCCTATAATAGGTTACGGTATCTCTCATTCTTGAGGTTCTTCAAAATGCTTAGAGCTCACGACATTTAAAGCTCTTCGCTAAACAGGGTATACCCGTTTTCCCTCCAAATTTTCATGGGAAAACACATTTACATGAAATGTTGATATTCATGTAAATTTTTATTAATAAGGCTTGTGGGAAAATTTTGATAATTGCCGAAAATTTTCATCCAAAACGTGCCGAAAACGCACAAAAACGGACTGAAAATTTTTTGAACGCTACCAAACTTCAAATTTCCATGAATCATGCCATTTTAAGACCATGGGTAAAAATTATTTTTTCCGCCAAAAAACTTTTTTTTTTTTTTTTTTTTGATTTTTCTACTACCCTGTTTTGTGTGCTTCTTTGAATATGGATGCACACAACTTGGAACCTCTTTACTCGATCTACTTCTTGTAATAACATTCAAACAAGGAAGTAGACATCTTCGTGTTAATGCAAGCACGTGGGACAAACCTCTACGTGATGGCATAAGCACGAACTTGCTTCAGATCGACATATCATCTTCAACATGACGTCAGCGCGAAGTAAGGAATACTAAGGCATGACGTAAGCACGAACTTGATATGAATTATATGATTATCTTCGTGTGATGTCAGCACGAGGGAAAGTCCTCTTCGTGATGACGTATACACGAACTTGATCATAAAAATGTGATTATCTTCGTGGTGACGTCAGCACGAGGGAAAGTCCTCTTCGTGATGACGTATACACGAACTTAATCAGAATTCGTGATATCTTGTCCATGAACTCGTGGTGACGTCCTTGTGAACTTGATCCACTTCGTGCTGACGTAAGCACGAAGTCGTGAATGTCATGTGAAGAACTGAGTTCGTGCTGATGTAAGCACGATGCAAAACTCTCTTCGTGCTGATGTAAGCACGAAGTTACACACGAATTTCATCATCTTCACAAATTAAGCCACCAATTCAGCAGAAAATCTTCAATAAAGATCGCAATTGAAAGCAAAATCGCTTCCCCCGCTCTGATACCAATTGAAAGTGCGGTTTGGACCGATTAAATCACGATCTAACAACATCTAAGTGTGCGGAATCTACTTAGATTTGTCTTTGAAGTTTCTGTAAAATTATGAACATATAATCACGAATTGAACAAAGAACAAGAGATATAAAACGAATTCCTTTACTATTCAGTCATCTCGGTTACAATACAATGATAAATCCGTATAGAAAACATCTCAATGATTACGGATTACAATCAAAGAGACGACAATAATAACGAATTACATGGGCGGACACGGTGTATAGATCTCTACACCGATCCTATGAATAGCTTTCTGACTAGTCTAAAACCATTAACCCTAAATTGTAACCTAAGTCGTGTATATATAGGCTATCGAATGGGCTGGGCTTCTATCATGTTCGTGGGCTTCGATCTCCTTCGCACGAACTGCTGCCTCGTGCTGACGTCATCACGAAGTGATGATGACGTCATCATGGCCTTGATGATGTCTTCTTTTCATCATAATCAGCCCTTTGAATTGTATTGCAACGGACAACAAAAGCCTATCAGAAATTGCTTCTACAACGAAGAACATCTCGTAGCAATTCAACGGAGATGGTGATTGTCTGATTATAGTGCTGACGAACTTCCATCGAAAGTTACATGGATAGATTCATCAACCTTCTGAAGGCGAGTATTGAATATTCTGAAGGCCTTGCTGATGGATGAGTATCGAAGAAAATATCCATCATCAGCTTTTGGATCAAATTTACCTAGGTGATCCTTGTTGTTAAGAATGAAGACAGGACAACCAAACACATGAAAGTATTTTATTTGAGGTTTCTTTTCTCTTAACACCTCATATGTTGTCTTGTCATGTCTCTTGACAATCAGACAATGATTATGAGTATGACAAGCAATGCTAACAGCTTCTGCCCAAAACCTGCTGGGCCTAGAGGACTCACTGAGCATGGTACGTGCTGCCTCAATAAGAGTTCAGTTTCTTCTTTTAGCAACACCATTCTGCTCAGGATTTCTAGTAGAAGAGTGTGATTTCTAAACTCAGTGCCATGGTCGCTCCTGAGTTCTTTAACCCTTATGTTGTTGAGATTTTCCATTTTCTTGATGAACTTGATAATCTCATCAGCAGCATCTCTCTTGGAATGAAGAAAGATAGTCCAGGTATATCGTGAATATTCATCCACAATTACTAAAGTGTATCTGCTACCCTTTAGACTTTGGACATTCACTAGACCAAAAAGGTCCATGTGAAGAAGATGAAAGCAGCCTTTGATAGAATTGGCTTGCTTTGTTTTGAAAGTAGACCTATGGCTTTTACCTTTCTATCAAGCACCACAGAGTCTATCCTTTTCGATGGAGAGATAACGAAGGCCACAAACTAGGTTCTTTTTGGCCAAAGAATTGATGGTTTTGAAATTCACATGCGACTTAGCAACTAGGTTCTTTACGCTTGTGCCACAACCAATTATGTTTAGCTTCTAACTTAGCAAAGTAACAAGTCTCGCTGTTGGTTTTGACAGGAGTGAAGTGAACAAGATACACATCTCGTTTTCTTGGAGCAACCAAGACAACTTCCTTGTTAAGATTTACAATGGTGCCTTGATATTTATCAAGAATCACTTTGTAGTCAGCATCACAAAGTTGACTTATGCTGATGAGATTGTGTTTCAACCCATTTACATACGCAACTTTGGTGAACTTGATAAGACCATTAGAAAGAAGACCATACCCTTCAATTTATCCAGTGGAGTTGTCACCAAGCACTACAATAAGGCCAGAAGCCTCTATGTAGTTATCCAGCAGGGACTTAGAGCCAGTCATGTGTTTTGAACATCTTCTGTCCAAATACCACACTCCTTTTCCCAGCGACCCCTGCATAAATACAACAAAAGGATTTAGAGAGATTCACTGTTAAACTCGCTGACAGCCATGTCAGCATGATTAAAAGTGGATGCATCAGAATTGATGGGAACAGATTCAGAGTGTTCCTCTGTAGCAAGAGCAGATTCAAGTGTGGGATAGTTTCCCATATCGACATAACCATAAGATCTGTCATTCTCATCAAAAGGCATTATGTTGCCACCATTGCTATGAAGGAAAACATAGCTGCTAACCACGTCAGTATCATTGTATTCCACCAGCATGGGAGGTTCACCAAAACCATTGATGATTACCCTTTGTGAGTGAGGAAGAGAGATGTGTTGAGTAGAGATGTACTCAGTGACATTTTTCTCAGTGATAGCAGTGACATCACTTGACTTAGGTTCAGGAGAAGGGTTCTCATTGATCCTGGTAGAGGAAGAAGAAGCTCCAGCAGAGAATGAAGAATTTGGTTAAATGACAACCTCAGGAGCTCCTCTGGAGCTAACGCTTTCACATTCAGAAGCAACATGTCCTCTGGTGCTACATAAGTAACATTTTTTGTCAGAGGGGTTACTTTTCTAATTTTGAATGAGAAACTCTCTCAGTTGAGATGAGAGATCATTAACTCGCTGGGTTAGCTCATTTATATGAGGGTCAGTGGATGATGATGCCTTACCCTTTTGTTTAGATTTAGACTTATTCCTTTGCTTAAGTCTGGGTTGAGGCATCATAGGAATATGACCAAGAATGGACTTTCCATTTTGGATCATTAGAAGAAGAAGAATTTTGAGAATTTTGTGATCCCCTGATCATTGTCCAAGCTTGTCTTCCAACAGGGTGAAAAGAAGAGGGACCCTGCTGATGGGATTGATGCACTCTGCTGGGAGTGATAGGCCTAGATTGGGGAGTAGATACTCTCTATTTGGTAGCTGACCTCACTTGCCTATGAGGTAGATACTCTCTATTTGGGATAGAGGATTGTACTTGCTGATTTGATAAGTGACCTCTTTGAGGAGTGATGGGTCTTACTTGCTGATGCGACAAATATGTTCGCTGAGGGTCACAGGTCTCACTTGCTGATGAGGCAAGTGTCCTCGCTGAGGAGTGACAGACCTGTTTTGAGAATGCATCCTTCCTCTTTGAGGAGTGTTATGCCTTGGAGTTGTGTGAACAAGCACAGTTTAAGTTGTATGTAACACCCCGAGCTAGGCTCGAAATACTACCGAAAAGATATAGCGTATACACGGAATTATCGTAGATCGAGAACTATATGAAAATAAAGGGATTCGGTGAATCCATCATCAACAACCAAGTACATAAAGCATAATGCAACTAGGGGCAAATGAATCCTTGATCCATGTAAAACTAAGCCCAAACTCTAGCGCAAGCATCCATCAACCATCACGTCTTGGATTCACAAGGTTACCTGAAAAGTGTACTAAACAAGGTCAACACTAGGTTGGTGAGTTCGTAGGGGCGAATGACGAGGATCTAATGCCAAAGCCATTCACAATATGAACTAAGCTAATGAACAAGGAACACACTTACAGTAAGCCCTTAAAAGGCACAAGTACTCAATGTAGGTTGGCGCGTAGCGCAACTCGGACCCATATGCATCCATTGCACAATTATACCATAGCTAGAACACACATAATGCACAAGAACACAGAATGTCGACATCAACAAATATCCATCAAGTTCTAAAATGTCAAACATGTTCATCAATGTACCTCGATTGTTCTCATGTCATCCAATTGTCATCAAGTACATAAGTACCCGTTTAATGTCATCAAGTACGTAAGTACCCGTTTAATGTCATCAAGTACGTAAGTACTCGTTTAAATTCATCTAATCCATCATGTCCATCAACTCAACCATGCACAATGCACATAAATTTCATACGACTTTACATTTAAGGAATCTTAGATGTTTGTATACAGGGTCACCCGCAGCCTTCCCACCACATCTGCATCTCATTAAATGTATCATCGTCTTCCATGTATGTACAACTTTCCTAATCATAGATAAATCAATCATACTCGAACAATCCATAATCAATTAATGTCCATCAATGACCCTCACATATGTATTCACATAATGAACTACGCAAGGTATTTAGAATACACCTAGTAAACAAGAACAAGTAATAATGATATCGATAAGTATCTAACAAGTTCTATAATGACAAACATGACTATCAATGTCCCTCAATTTCAGTCAATTACACGTAATGTACCTTATTGTATTCAATTGCACATATTGTACTTTATTGTACTCAATTGTACATAATGTACTTCATTGTACTCAATTGTACATGACCATCAATGTTCACCCAGAAACAAACATCATGTGTATATACTTCGTACGATACTACTTTTGAAAGGCCTTTGAAGCTTATATATAGGGTCACCCGCAGCCTTCCCACCACATCTCCAACCTTTCGAAGGTATTATCGTCTTCCATATATACACAACTAACCTAAAAGTCAACCAAACATGTACATACAATAATTATATAACAACCATGTATTTACACGTTAACAATTCCATCAATCAAACAATGTCATCACTCAAGACACTCAACATATGCACAATCAAGTCATGTCATCATCAAGGAAATCAAACGTATGCTCAATTGAACTATGTCATCAATCAAGGCAACACATAATTGCACAAACAACAAGTTAACACACCAAGGTTGTACACTTTTCAGCCCGAATCTCAAACGAGTAGGGAGCTACGAACTCACCTTGATCGGCAATAGCAAGTTAATATCAAGCTACGAATGCCCAATGGTCTTCAAAAGTCCACAACCTAACAATATATGTCACAATACAAGACATGGTCAATACTAGTAATACTATACCACAATTTACCCTAAAGATGTTTTATAAGTCATTCGAGAACGTTTAAATGACAAATGAAGAGTTTTGGTTAGACACGGTTCAATGACTTAGCACCAAAATTCCACTTGAAAATCAAAGTGTTTAGAATTGTGTTTAACCAATTTTGTTAACCTTAGTATGTTAATATAAGACCAATAAACAAGTTTTGGATCATTAAAAGTCGACCGATAACCGAACGAAAAAGTTGGAGAAGAACAGAAAAACTGCGGCCGCTTGCACGGTCGGTCGTGTGAGCATCTGTATTATGGGAAAACTGCAGCCACAAGCACTGAGCGTCTGTCTGAGCGGCCGTGCTCCTACTGGCAGATTTTTGACTCCAAGATCGACTAAGGAAGCTCCAAAACACATTTTTATGCTCAAAACCCTAATTGAACCCTAATTCGTTTTTGAACCCGAAATTGACCAAGAACTCATGGGTTTGTTTTAGAAACATGATTACTAACATAAAATGATGAATTTGAGATGAGTTAACTTACCAAATCTTGTCTCAAGTGTCAAAAACCCGTTTTTGAGCTATGATGGAAGGTTTCTTGCACTTTAAATTCCAAATTTTTTTGATATGATGATAATGATGATGATTCTTGTATAAATCTTGCTCAAACAACACTAATTGAAGAAGAAATTTAGAGATTGAGAGAGATGAGTATGTGTGTGTGTTCTTGGGTGTGTTTAGAGAGAAAGAGTGAAAGAAAAATGAATGGATGGGGAAAGATAAGAGTATGGTGAGTTGGGTAGGTAATGGGTTGGGTGAAACCCATGGAGGATCCATTTCAAGTTTCTAATTAGATTAAATGTCGTCTAACACCGCAAAGCCAATTAATCTAAACGTCATCTCAAGATGTAAATTCGATTAGCATGACTAATGACGTCAACTAGAACATAAGTCCCGAGTTGAACGATAAATTGATCTATATGAACACATTGCACTTAAATGAACTCCAAAAGACTTAAATTATATTACTAACTAAATTGTTAGCCAAGTTGCACAAATATTCAACGGGTCAAAAGTCACGGTTGTTACATCATTCCCCCGTTAAAGAAATTTCGTCCCGAAATTCGACGAAACCCTAGTTAATGAATAAATGTGGTTACTTAGATCTCATATGGTCCTCTTGTTCGCAAATGAACTCGGTTTCACGTCTTGCACTCCACCTAACTTTGACAATCGTGTGATATTTGTTCTTTAGCCTCTTGGTCCTCGGTCTAAAATATCTACCGGCTCTTCAACAAAATTGAGCTTCTTGTCTACTTGAATCTCGTTCATAAGCACATGTAATGTAGGACCCGCCAAGCACTTCCCTAGGTTACAATTATGGAACACGTCATGCGCACCGTTATGTTCTCGAGGTAGCCTCAATTGGTAAGCCACTTGCCCACTCGTTCAATGATCTCAAGGGTCCACTGTACCTTGATCTAAGTTTGCCTCTCTTTACAAAACGAACGACACCTTCCGACGGGAAGACTTTCAAAAGCACATAACCACCCACATTGAACTCCAATGGTCTACGCCTCGCATAGGCGTATTTCCTTTGTCTCTCACGACCAATTGTAATCTCTCATTGATTTGAGAAATCGCCTTTGTTGTCTCGACTACTATTATTGGCCCGATAAGTTGGCTTCCCTCAATCTCCACTCAAGCAAGTGGAGAACGACACTTTCTACCATAAAGCGCCCTAGATGGAGCCATTTGAACACTCACATGGTAAATATCATTATACGAAAACCCAAATAAAGTAAATGATCTTCCCAAGTTCCACCAATGTCAATAGCACAAGCCCTCAACATGTCTTCAAGCATTTGAATGGTCCTCTCGGTTTGTCCATCCGTTCGAGAAGGAAACGCCGTACTCATGTCAAATTGAGTACCCATTACTCGTCGAAAGGCTTTCCAAAAAAAATTGAGTTATACCGGATATTTCCTTTAACAACAATAGGATCCGTACTCCTTACTTAGACACCACTTCTTCAATGTACAAATGCGCTATGGTGTCAAATTTATCGGTCTCGCGATTGGCTAAGAAATGAGCCGACTTCTTTAACCGATCCATAATCACCCGAATAGTATCATGAACCTTGCTTGTCTTCGGTAACTTCTTGATGAAGTTCATTGAAATTCTTGCCCATTTTCTCAAACGAGTTTTATGTCATCTCCAAGTGATTCATTTTGTTCAACCAGTCATATCGCGGTTAAGTCTTTCCCACTCAGATTAATATTAGGTTCTATTAGTTGTAGACATGTAACACTTATTATGATGATTTGACATATAGTCAGCGCACTCGTGACGTGTGGCACCCATTGTTTGGCGGCTCATTCACTGAAGCTAACCGTTTGCTCTCATTTCCGGTCTTCCCTTTGACAATGGAAGGGTTCATGTCCACGGCATCCAATCCTGACGGTACCCCATTCATGTGACAGACAACGATATAGCAATCCATTTAAATTTCGAGAAGTTTTGAGAATCGCACACTATAACGACTCAAGCTTCCCACATCTCACGTGTGGCTCGCACTATGGCATTTAATTGGCTCATTGTTCCCCTGTTTATGAGCTCTCGAGTGCGCATTAAGCTAGGCGTCCAATTAGATCAACATTAATTCCATCTTTGCTCACTACGTGACCGAGGAAATGAGCTCCTTTTAGCCAACTCACATTTAGAGAACTTCGCCTACAAATTCTCTTTTCTAAGCAATTCTAGCACTTCGCGTAAATGTTCGGCAAGATATTCCTTCATCCTCGATTAAACAAGTATATCATTACTAAGGACAAAGACAAACTTGTCAAGTTGGGCCATCACACCCGCTTCACCAAGCCCATGAACAATGTTGTTGCATTAGTCAACCCCAAACGACACAACGGTGTATTCTAAATGCACATACCTTGTAGGAAACGTCGTCTTGAGATGTCATCTTTATGGACGCGCAGTTGGCTCTAACCTGAACGAAGGTAAATCTTGTAGGAGGGATTAACACCTTCTAGTTGATCACATAAGTTCTCATTTATCAAAAATGGATACTGGTTCTTCATCGCGAGCATGTTCAATACCCGGTAATCAATACACATCATAAAAGACTCATCCTTCTTCCTGGAAATGTTATAGGGGCTCCTCATGGCGATTGGATAGGATGGATGAACTCTTTCTCTTGAAGCTCTTTAAGTTGATGTTCCAACTCTTGCATCTCCGTTAAGGCGAGTTATAAGGAGCTTTGGCTACTGCTGCGACGTTAGGAGTTAGTTCGATATAGACATCGAGTTGTCGAGACGGTGTAAACCAGATAAATCATCCAGAAGCACATCGGGAAGGTCATGAACGATATGAAATGGTCTTCAACTCAACTATTGTAGTCGTAGCACTAAGTACTTTTGAACTAGAAGGATCCGATGTTTCACCTTGAACTTTTAAGACCTTACCGTTAGACAATGGTATCTTGACCACTCTTTCATCACAATTAGTAACTGCATTAATCGTCAACATCCAATCTAAACCCGTAATGACGCCAAAACTTCCCATATCGAATGACACAGAATCAATGAATAAATCAAAGTCGTTTAAAGTCAAGATACAATCACGAAGTATTTGACTAAGTCTAGTTAGAGTACCATTGACCATTTCAATATCAAGCACAAGGTTTAAGGCACGAGGATGAATATCTATCGAAGGAATGAAGCTATGCCCAACATCAGGAATCAAATAACACCGTGGCGTAATTATTGTTAAGAGTAAATGTACGCGATACCACATTAGGATCATTGCGAACTTCAGTAGTACCCACCTCAAAAGTTCACTTAACCCCTTTTTCTCTGGTTTCGTCGTTTTGCACAACATCCCGCTTGTCATCATAATTGCTTGGCAACACCCACCGGTACGTTTAATTGTATCCACCATAGTAATGATCTTAAAGTTTATGACCCGAAGGTTAGTCTCAAATCTCTTACATGTTAGTCACACTAGTAGTCAATGCTCTCATACCGACGTGTCACACATAAATCATATCTTTACACTAAGGCAAAAGTACTAATGTTCTAGGGGAATCATTATGTATCATGCCATCATACAAGTTAACAATAATTGTTCCTCATCAAGCCACATACTTATGTTCAATACAACACACAACTGCACAACTAAAACAAGTGGTCCAAGGTATAATCCGAATTCGATATGCTCTCTAATTATCGTTCGGGTATGTATACAGGGTGTACCAGCGGCTAACCCTCCACCCATCCAACTCCCATTAAGCATATCGGTTCCTTATTATACTCTAGGCCAACATGTGCAATCCATGATATCATTAACTTGTTATAATATCGGGTAACCATAAAATAGTTGATCAGGCTCTTTTAGGGTTTCCACAATATTATATCATGTTAATGCCATGACTTCATCTTGTCCTATATCATCAAACAACATCAATTCAATCATCTCAATCCAACAATATGCACATGACCTCATTGATTTCAAATAGCCACATTGACCTCATGCACTTGACCATCACACAACAACACATTATTCGTATCAACTCAGTTGTACTCATGTTATCACATTCATCACACTGAACTTGCCACAACATAACACATTGTTCACATTGTACTCGTCACAAAACAACACGTTGATCAAATAGTACTCATCTTAAACCAACACATTGATCACATAGTATCCATATCAAAACAACACATTGTCCAATTGTACTCATGTCATTATGTATACGATCCTGCCTATGAACACTTAGTGTACACTTACAAGGTTCATACAATTCACATTGCATTCAAAATTCCTAACCATGCATGCTATATGAAGAGTTTTAACTTAAGCCGTAGTATAGGTCAAACCGCCTAATTCTCTACGACCACGCATGGGCCACCATTCTGTAACACCCCGAGCTAGGCTCAAAATACTACCGAAAAGATATAGCGTATACACGGAATTATCGTAGATCATGAACTATATGAAAATAAAGGGATTCGGTGAATCCATCATCAACAACCAAGTACATAAACCATAATGCAAATAGGGGCAAATGAATCCTTGATCCATGTAAGACTAAGCCCAAACTCTAGCGCAAGCATCCATCAACCATCACATCTTGGATTCACAAGGTTACCTGAAAAGTGTACTAAACAAGGTCAACACTAGGTTGGTGAGTTCGTAGGGGCGAATGACGAAGATCTAATGCCGAAGCCATTCACAATATGAACTAAGCTAATGAACAAGGAACACACTTACAGTAAGCCCTTAAAAGGCACAAGTACTCAATATAGGTTGGCTCGTAGCGCAACTCGGACCCATATGCATCCATTGCACAATTATACCATAGCTAGAACACACATAATGCACAAGAACACAGAATGTCGACATCAACAAATATCCATCAAGTTCTAAAATGTCAAACATGTTCATCAATGTACCTCGATTGTTCTCATGTCATCCGATTGTCATCAAGTACATAAGTACCCGTTTAATGTCATCAAGTACATAAGTACCCGTTTAATGTCATCAAGTACGTAAGTACCCGTTTAATGTCATCAAGTACGTAAGTACCCGTTTAATGTCATCAAATCCATCATGTCCATCAACTCAACTATGCACAATGCACATAAATTTCATACGACTTTACATTTAAGGAATCTTAGATGTTTGTATACAGGGTCACCCGCAGCCTTCCCACCACATCTGCATCTCATTAAATGTATCATCGTCTTCCATGTATGTACAACTATCCTAATCATAGATAAATCAATCATACTCGAACAATCCATAATCAATTAATGTCCATCAATGACCCTCACATATGTATTCACATAATGAACTACGCAAGGTATTTAGAATACGCCTAGTAAACAAGAACAAGTAATAATGATATCGATAAGTATCTAACAAGTTCTATAATGCCAAACATGACTATCAATGTCCCTCAATTTCAGTCAATTACACGTAATGTACCTTATTGTATTCAATTGCACATATTGTACTTCATTGTACTCAATTGTACATGACCATCAATGTTCACCCAAAAACAAACATCATGTGTATATACTTCGTATGATACTACTTTTGAAAGGCCTTTGATGCTTATATATAGGGTCACCCGCAGCCTTCCCACCACATCTCCAACCTTTCGAAGGTATTATCGTCTTCCATATATACACAACTAACCTAAAAGTCAACCAAACATGTACATACAATAATTATATAACAACCACGTATTTACACGTTAACAGTTCCATCAATCAAACAATGTCATCACTCAAGACACTCAACATATGCACAATCAAGTCATGTCATCATCAAGGAAATCAAACGTATGCTCAATTGAACTATGTCATCAATCAAGGCAACACATAATTGCACAAACAACAAGTTAACACACCAAGGTTGTACACTTTTCAGCCCGAATCTCAAACGAGTAGGGAGCTACGAACTCACCTTGATCGGCAATAGCAAGTTAATATCAAGCTACGAATGCCCAATGGTCGTCAAAAGTCCACTACCTAACAATATATGTCACAATACAAGACATGGTCAATACTAGTAATACTATACCACAATTTCCCCTAAAGATGTTTTATAAGTCATTCGAGAACGTTTAAATGACAAATGAAGAGTTTTGGTTAGACACGGTTCAATGACTTAGCACCAAAATTCCACTTGAAAATCAAAGTGTTTAGAATTGTGTTTAACCAATTTTGTTAACCTTAGTATGTTAATATAAGACCAATAAACAAGTTTTGGATCATTAAAAGTCGATCGATAACCGAACGAAAAAGTTGGAGAAGAACAGAAAAACTGCGGCCGCTCGCACGGTCGGCCGTGTGAGCATCTGTTTTATGGGAAAACTGCAGCCACAAGCACGGCCGTGCTCCTACTGGCAGATTTTTGACTCCAAGATCGACTAAGGAAGCTCCAAAACACATTTTTATGCATAAATCACCATATTTTAACATCATTGAACATAACCCATATCATAATTTCAATCCATAACATCAAATCCTTGCTCAAATCCATTTTGACCCATTTCAAAACCCTAATTGAACCCTAATTCGTTTTGAACCCGAAATTGACCAAGAACTTATAGGTTTGTTTTAGAAACATGATTACTAACATAAAATGATGAATTTGAGATGAGTTAACTTACCAAATCTTCTCCCAAGTGTCAAAAACCCGTTTTTGAGCTATGATGGAAGGTTTCTTGCACTTTAAATTCCAAATTTTTTTGATATGATGAAGAAATGATGATAATGATGATGATTCTTGTATAAATCTTGCTCAAACAACACTAATTGAAGAAGAAATTTAGAGATTGAGAGAGATGAGTATGTGTGTGTGTTCTTGGGTGTGTTTAGAGAGAAAGAGTGAAAGAAAAATGAATGGATGGGGAAAGATAAGAGTATGGTGAGTTGGGTAGGTAATGGGTTGGGTGAAACCCATGGAGGATCCATTTCAAGTTTCTAATTAGATTAAATGTCGTCTAACACCGCAAAGCCAATTAATCTAAACGTCATCTCAAGATGTAAATTCGATTAGCATGACTAATGACGTCAACTAGAACATAAGTCCCGAGTTGAACGATAAATTGATCTATATGAACACATTGCACTTAAATGAACTCCAAAAGACTTAAATTATATTACTAACTAAATTGTTAGCCAAGTTGCACAAATAGTCAACGGGTCAAAAATCACGGTTGTTGCAGTGTATGTTGATGAGTTTGCACATCAGCAGTATGTCCTGTGAAGAACGTACTTGCTGATGTCTGGCATCAGCGAACCTGACACGTCTTTTCATAAGACGCTCATGCTGGTCATTTTTGTTCCCAACATGAGTAGGAGCTTGCTGAATAGAGGAAGAAGGTAGAGAAGAGATAGATTGGGGTTGTTGGCCAACAGGATTAGCCCTCTAAGGAGTGTTATAGTCATAGGGAAGAGGAATCGTGCTTCGTTTGAAAGGTTCAGCAGCTCCTACGGTGAGCTGCTGGGGAGCAATAGGCTTAAAACCATCGCTACTGATGTCACCTTCAAACGATTCCCCAAAAGAGTATTGAACTCTTCCTTCATTTGGAATTATGCCAACAATGATTAGATGAGAGAAAAGATTGTTGGTGCTAGCTGAAGAGCTTGCACCTTTTGCCTCAGCAGAGGTAGAAGGGTCGCTGGAGGAAGAAGAGGTAGCACCAGCTTCCATTTCATTATGGTAGTCACTTTGTACTTTGACAAAGTACTATTTCTTCATATTTTCAGAAGAGACTACAGCAGATGGAGGAATTGAGATTTTAGGTTTCACTTCATCATTGAACGAGTCAGCTAGAGAGGCAGTAGCGTTATAATCGCCACCTATCACTGCCTTAACTTGGGCAGGGACCTGTTCACTTAAGCATTGATGGTGAAACTTTGAAGCTTTTGACCAAGAGGTCACAATCTTCTTAAGATTTGCAATTTCAAGCTTGAGTTTTTCATTCTCAAGCTGAACCTTTTGAGTCAGCAACTCATGAGATTGAAGTTTGACGTGAACGTTCTTTAATTTCATGAGTTTTTCTAATTTTTCCCTCAACTCTGAACTGACTGAGTTAAGCTTTGATTGAAGTTCAGCACGTAAAGATTCTACGAACTGAAGATCACAGGACAAGGACTCAATAACTTTTGTCTTATCCTTATCAAAAGCTGAAGGAAGAGCATGTACCTTTTTAATGGTGACATTCACCCACTTACTGGAGGAGACTTGGTCTTTTGTCAGTAAATCACCATCAGCAAGTGCCATTAAACACATGGCATCAACATACTCTTCATCATCTGACTTATCAGAATCGGCCCAATCGTGCTCTTCAGCAACCAGCCCTTTTGTTGGTCTTTTAGCCTCCTCTATTTCAGCTATTTTGGCTTTTAGCTGATAGTATTTGTTCCTGTACTCATCAGCAGATTTAGTGGGATTAGATTTAGGAGCAGCATGGGTAGGAATAGAAACCCTGCATTCCTTTTGGTAATGGCCTTTTCTGCCACACCTCCAGCATTCCTCTTGTGATTTATCAACAAGTGGCTTATATGGAGCAACCGACTTACCGTTGTTCCATTTTCAAGAGTACCTCTTCCCAGCGATCAAGGCAAAATCCATGAAGTCGCTGAACATCTCTTGTTTCTCTTCAACATCAAGATCATCAACAAGAGATTGGATAGAGGGAGTAAGAGTGGTAGAGTTACTGACACCCACATTGAGATTTATGGGTTCAGCAGAAACGAGGGCAAGAGGGTCAGAGACAGAATAGGCAGACGTGCTGGTAGAAGAAGAAGGGGGACCAGCATGTCTACGAGCATCAGCATCAGCTCATATATTTTGAGCTAAAGCCTTTTCTTCAAATTGAAGAACACCAAAGAGTTCCTCAAGATCATACTCTTGGATCTGCTTTGTGGTGCGAAGGATTTGCCTCAAATTTTGCCATTTTAGAGGAAGACTATCGATGAATTTGTCACATACTTCAAAATTATCATGAATGATGCCAACATTAGTCAATCATTCATCAACCCATTGAAATGGGTATATGTGCTGTCAAGACTTTCATCAGGAAGAGAAAAGAAGTTTTCATAAGCCCGTTTCAAATCTATTTTCTTGGTCTTGATTGTGTCAATAGAACCTTAGTACATGCTGCACAATCTATCCCAGACTTCCTTAGAAATGGGACATTTAATGATGAGCTTCATGATTTCAGTAGGAAGAGTGGTGACAATCATTTTTTTGAGTCTGGAGTCAAGATTTACCAGTCTCTGCTCATCATCAGTCCATTGAACCTCTGTACAATCTCAGGAGCATCAGCAGTGGCTCCTGGAGTTCTTTAGACATAAGTAGGAATGTAGGGACCAATAGTTAGGATGATCATTAAGTAAGGTTCCACCCCTACGATGTGAAGAAGCATTCTTTCCTTCCAAGACCCAAAATCTTTGGGCTAAAATTTTGTAGGAACAGACACATAACCAAAGTCACGTGTATTCACAAGGGAAGGAACGGTAGACATGTTCTTGTTTAGGGAAAAAAGGATTTTTTTAGAAGAAAAGAAGTACAGAAAAACTAATGTAAACACAAGAAGGCAAACGGATCTTGTTCCAATGAATTAGGAACCGTGGATCTGATACCACTTGACAGTCCACGAATGCACAACTTGTATTTTAATTAGCTAGGCAAGAAAGTAAAGAACAGAAAGTAAATAACAAGAACAATAACAAGTTCAAGTGCAAAGGATCTAAGCGAGTCTAATCATATGTATCATTGATTAAACGATGAATACATGATCGATATTACAACTTGACTTACAAGAATACAAATGAACTAAGTAATTGCTAAGTCTAGACATATTAAAAACTTGAACAATTACAAGAGATAAAGTGACACACTTTGTGGTGACTAACACAAAGTCTTTATGGTGCGGCTGTGTTGCCTTTTATAGAGGAAGAATTAGGGCAACACAGCCTTACAATGATAGTGATAGAATAGTGGTTGTCGACGTTCCATTGTCTCGAAGTACTTCCATGCAGAAGCCTTTGTCTTCTTTACCAAAATGAGTATGATACAGTTGGAAGAACCACCATGTGACTTTTGTCTTCTTCTAGTTTGAAATCTTCCCGCCTTGACCAACAAATTAGGAAGCAAACCACCCGCTGAAGAGAGTCGTAGGACTTGTTGATGACTTGCTGACAACCAACGTCAGCGACCAAGTCTGTTCAGCGAATCCTTGTCTCAACACATACATCAAAAGGCTCCATTATATGAAAAGAAGTTGACTGACTATAAAACATAAAAGAAGAGGTTAACTTACTATTAAACACAAAAAGTTTTTGATCCCTTTAATCCCCTTGCCTTTGTTTTGATTGTCTGATCAACCTGTTCCTATTTAAATTATTTCATTCATATCTTGATCAATCATAATTCTCTTACACCTATTCACATTATCACAATAACATCATTTTCACACAAGTTCAGGATTTAACATCATAACATAGACGTCTTTTAAGCTGAACCTCGTACGTAAATAGTCACAACACATTTGTACCACATAAACACAGGTGAAACAACTCACATACAAATGTGTACACAAAACCACACATGTGTCTATATCTCATTTAATTCCTTTGTTTATATTACCTAATGATTATACTCTTGAATATGTTCACATTGTCACAATAACTTCATTTTCACATTGTTCATGGATTTAATAGCATAACACATGTGTTTAATCTATAACAAAAGACACGATAAAAGTTGAACCTCGTACATAAATAGACGTAACATATTTTTACCTCACAAACACAAATAAACCGACTCACATACAAATGTGTACACCAAACCACACATGTGTACATATCCCATCATCACATGTGTCTAACCGATTATAACTAGTTTTAACTCCATCCATATATCATTACAGTAAGTTTTTCACAATTCTAAAGACATTTTCACAAACCTAATACATGATAATAAACGAATAAACTGAATTATAGCAAGTGAAAAAAAGACAGCCGTTTTAATTTCTATTCACATTTTTGGGGGTTCGAGACCCTACGCGACTATATGAACCGTATAAGACTACACATATGTTTATTGAACCACACAAAACACACGTGTCCACCCTAAAATCTTGTGTTTTATCATATAAACACTCCAAATTTCATATCCTTGTAATTTTTAAACCCATATTTCAACTATAATATGTCAAACGCATGTGACCCTAAGTCAAACAGATCATACGCATACCAATAAATATGCCCTGAATACCGAAAAATACAACAATTCATTTAACACTAAATACATAGTGTTTCAGATGTACCTTCATCGAAATCACTTGAAGGACCAGTTAAATCAACCTCCGTTTCATTTTTGTTGGTTAAATTACAATTTCACTATTCTTACTCTATAACAATTGTTACTGTCAATGAAAAAACAAGAAAAATATGAAACCTAAGAATCGATCTTACTTTTATAAACACATGGATCGGAATCAGTTATACAACCAAATGAGTCAAACACATAATTCTGACAACAATTTTTTTAGGTTAAAAAAATTACCTCTTTTACTCTTCATCATATGATAATCCGGTATTTGTATTTGAAATATACCCTTAGTAGATCCCGGATCCTTAGTTGAAACATAAACATCACGAATTTTTCGCTTCAATTGGAGATTTAGAATTGAATTGATTATTCATAGAATGTTTTAATAGTTATTCACGAAGTAGTTTGGGGGCAGATTTTAGGTGCAACAGAAAATAGATATTGCTTATATTAATTAGTTTTTTCCCATTGATACCGCTATCTTTTCTACCGATAATGCCCTTTACACATGTTTCAGTCTTTTATTTTGATAAATAATTAATTATATACATGTATATACAACAAGCAAATCTAACAATTACAGATGATATATATCATAATGAAACATTACTGTAAGTAAAAATGAAAGGGAAGACTTTTCAGGATGTCGCATGGATACTTACGAGTATAGATATAACAAAAAAAATTGATGGTGGAAATGAGTTTTAATTTTGATTAAATAAAAGTAGAGAAAAGTTTTGATTTTTGAGAGAAATTAAGAATGAAATATTAAAGAATAATTATCTTATTTTGAATTTGTTTGAGTAAAAAAAAGAATGGACTTGTCATTTAATTTGCGATGATATACATTTATGTTAAATTATATTTAAAAAGTAATTAATGGTTAAAAACAGCATAAAGGGCTATAGTTAGAAAAACCCATATATTTAACATAAATGTAAATTCTCCTAACGTTAATGATGAGTCCGTTCTTTTTGTTATTTTCAAACTCAACATGCATCATATATATATATATATTCATATGAAGTGTGTATATATATATGACTATATATATATAAGGTGGAGTTCCAGAGAGAATGTTCTTTAGGAGATAAAGAAGAGAATGTCCATTTTTTATTTTTTTTTTAGCTTTTTTATTTTTTTTCACTTTTTTCATTCTTTTTTTAATTAATTCAATACATTAAAAAAACAAATTTCTAACCCGAGTTAGTGAGCTATATATATATAAGGGTATGGTACGGGTTTCACCCTTAAGGATATTAATAAAGGGTAGCTGATAGGAGTGATAGGTCATAGAGGGTGATAAGTCACAGGGTGTGTGATGGTGTGTTTTATTTCTTGTCTTTAAATTTATGTTGTACAAGTAACTATCTAACCTAAACACACTTAACGAGCAGAGAACCCGGTCAGTGTAATATAGCCTAGTGGTAAGTTATAGAATCATTCGCAGGGACGCGTTGCTTTACCTAATCTAGTAGTATGTGTAATTCTAGTTTGTTTCGGGGGTTTGTCACGAACTCCTAATAAACTAATACTTGACCGTAAATTAAAATAGCCGCAACCGCTTTTCAGCGAGAGGCTAACCTGAAAATATTTGAAGAAAAGCTAATAACATTGATTAAATTAAAATACTTGTTTGGCATCTCCGATCTCATGGTATGACCAAATACTATCCTACTGGTTTGCTAGTATGTTGGAAACTTCATCACGGCTCAGATTCTTGTTAAACTAATTAGTAGTGCTGTCGCTAGACCCTATAAACAAATTCTCGATAGATTCATTGTTTAAGCATTAATGACCTAAAGTTTCTGTTAATAATTTATCTTTTAATTAACCAACCGTTAAGCCATGGCTAGATATAATTCCCTCCGGTGACCATAGTGCTTGGTTACAAGTCAAAGGATCGTGTCTGGCATTGTTAAACTTCATGTTCAATTCATCCTAGTTACTATGGTTCTGGATCCCTCGGTTATGAATAAATCACTTTTTACTTCTAGTTATAGACCGACTAGTTGTTTTCTGTCCTAGCATATTAGTCCTAGTGTATGATAATAGACAACCATCAAAATTAAACTAATATGTTCAGATATAAAACCAATAGCAACATGAATTACTAATAAACATGGATCTATGATAAACAGTAAAACACACTCCAATATAATCTAAACAAACACAATAAACAATAAGCGTCTACATGATCACATCGATCTAAAGAAGTATTCAGCCTACTAGCCTAGCATTATTAAAAGAATAGGAAAGTCTGAAAAAATGAAAGACATTGTTTGATAATAAAAGTAAATAAAAGATGAAAGATCTAGACCAAGAGTGAAGATCGGAAGGTGTTAGAAGCTCTAAAACTTCCTTCAAATCTGCAAAGTCGATCTAAGGTTGTTGCTGGGCGGATAGGGCTGCTGAATCGGCTCTCTATTAGGGTTTTGAGGGTTAGTTCGACTTAAATAGATGCAAAAGTCGGTTTCTGACTAGGGCCGACCAGCGGCGCTGGTCCTGGGCTCTTCTGGGCTAGCGGCGCTGGTGACATAGGGAGCAGCGCTGGTGGCTGCTGTTCTTCTTCGTGCGTCTTCTATAAGTCCCAATTATATAGCAAGATATGACCCGACTGGCAAGTACAATCAAACTGGAAGCAGACCAGTTTGATGTATGATCCAGATATGGATACAATAAAAGTGCAGAAAGTAAATAACTTAAAGAACAAGTGCAGAAAATATATAAATACTAATATAATCAAGTATGTAACATTGAGACACTCAGTATTCTTTTCAATGTATTTTCTTTATTGAAGATAAACAAAATACAAGGATTGTTGCGGAACAAAGATAAACACAAGTGTGTAAATATCTAAACAATCCCGAAATACAAGTGATCTAATAACTTGGAAATACTCGTAAGAATTACTTAGAGTATATCTCACAAGTTGCAATGCAAGAGTTTCTAGCATTTTGCAAGTTGTGTGAAGTCTTGTATTTATAGGCACAGATGTCTTGATGACATGGCAAATGGCCGTATAAATACGGTTGGGTGCATTTATGGATTTGTAGGTCAAATCTATAACATGCTTATTTAAGGTAAAGTATGTAAGTTTCTTTGATGTGACTTAACATACTTTATTCCCAACCTTTTACTCAAACTAGCACTTTACAAGGCATAATGTTATTAATCGGGTAAAGATCGTTAAAGTACTTTGAAAAGACTTCCTCGTAATCAGTGTAAAAGTGTTGTAGGTACTTTTACACTGAGCTGCTTCAGTTTCGTCTTCAGATAGAATCTTCTCTGAGCTCTGCTTCTGAGATGATTCTCTTCTTCAGTCTTCAGTCTTCGACTTTAGTCGGAATGTATTCAGTGGTGTTGTTTCTGAAACTGAAGTGAAGCTTCAGTGAGCTTTATTCTGAAAGACTTCAGAATCCTGAGTAAGCATTTTCACTGAGCTTCAACTATTTTTGAACAAATCATACTTGGTCGATTTTCGACCCAACAACTTCTTTGTGTCTTGTAACTTCATAGGTTTCCTTCTTGAGTCACTTGATGTCATTTACCCTCTCTCGTATCTTCCGTGAACCTGTATAAACACATCACTCATTAAGTACCAATAGTTCCGGAATAATAACTCATTTAAGCATAGAAATGAAGCCTTTCATTAGGGGTTTTTATCACAAAATGGACGCTCATCATATACCCCCACACTTAAGCTTTTGCTTGTCCTCAAGCAAATAGTCGAAGAAAAATAAAGCAATTGATGAGTAGATATCTTAAGTGTTAAAGTAATCTACTATATTAAATTCATTTGAAAGCGTAGTCATGCAAAATGATTTGAGAAAGCTTTCGACAAAATCAGTAAGCTATAGATAGAGGCTAGATAATCAGTCAATCAAAACTAAAAGCTAACTTTTTATTTGTGTTAATACCTCTAAAACAGTTCTATACTTCTACATGTCTTACAGCTCAATCTTACTACCTTCTGTTGACTAGTTAAGCACTTAATTCAAGTTTATATAGCAATCAGAACTACTAGCTACTAGCAAAGCATTTATATTTCTAAGTGTGTGTACTTGTGAGTCACTACTTAGATATACTCCTACACTACAGTCATGCTCGCTAGCTAAATACAAAAGCAGTCATACAATATTATCTTTAATAGTTGAGACAGCGGTGACAGGTCGATGATTCCTCACTCACATAGCGACATAACTCAACTAAAAGTTCACATCAAGACAGCGGTGACAGGTCGGTGGTTCCCCACGCGCAGAGCGACATAACTTGATGTATTTATATCGATTTTACTCGTTATTAGTTCTTTGAACTTTAATTTAATCTACTGATTGCCTATTCTTTAAGATACTACATTATTCATGCAATAGACATTATCAGAGATTCCAGATGACTCATAATCCTACTCCGCATGCAACTAGTTCACATTAAATAGCACAAGAATTAAGGCGAACCATACATCTAAACTAGTTCCTACACAAGCACGTGTATTAAGTCCAGTTAATACACCTATGATAATGACTAAAAAGCTCTAAATTGCTAGGTATATTAAAGTCCGGTTAAGAGTGCTATGGCAAACATAATCGCATACAGTTTCAGTCTAAGCTCTAATCCAGTTGGAAGCATGAACAACCACAAATCTATAGTTAAGCTAACAATTCTAACTAACTGTTCATCCTACCAAGCTAATATCGCTTAATTATCGTCATCTTTTGTCTACTTGCAAAGCTTATATTCTCAAAATAGTTTTCAGACACTTAAAAACTTAAATTTGCATTAAATAAGTAGTAGAAAACTTGTTGAAATCAAACAATTAGACCAAGGGTTTTTCCTATTCCATCCCCCCACACTTAAATTGTACAACGCCCTTGTTGTACTAGACATATAGAACAAAGGGAAATAGGAAAAACACGTAAAATATAAAAGAAAAAGGTTTAACGAAACTTCACAGGCCTAATGTTGCATGATTGTTGTTGAAGATGGCATTTGCGGAGCGACTTGAACGATGTAGAATCTTCAATGACTTGCATCGTCTCCATTTGATGGTGATCCATGGTTGCATCTCCATCTTCTTTTCTTTTTGGTATTTTCTAATTTTTTTAAAACTTTTTGGATTTTTGGGTTTTTCTGATTTTTTTTGTTTTTGGCGATCTCGTGTGCATAACGGAGCTGTAAGCTACGCTGGTGGAGTGGGTAGCGGCGCTGGCTGAGGACCAGCGGTGCTAGTGAAGTGCCTAGCGGCGCTGCTTGCCATTTCTGGGCTGAGAGCGGCGCTGGGGTGGTGTGTAGCGGCGCTGGATCTGCACAGGTCCAGGTCCAGCGGCGCTGGTCATGTTGCCAGCGGCGCTGGGCTGCCCTGATGCAGGCCCAGCGCGCTGGAGTGGTTCTAGCGGCACTCATGACTCCTGTACATGTTCCGAAGTCTGATTTCTTCAGCGATTTGATGCTCGAACTCCCCCACACTTAGCTTTTGGCCAAGTGCATGGTTTCCTTCAGACTACAAAGCAATATACTCCTGCACACTTCAATCATAATATCAAAATGGAAAAATACGAGCTAAAACAAAAATGAAAAATAAAAACAAAATACGATTGCAATAAGTTACTTGTTTCTTCGATCCTTGAAAGCTTGCATCTGTGATACTCAAAACATGCTCATAGAACATCACAAATGATTAAATTTAAAACAATCACTTAGTTGCAATTTGTCACAAATTCCTAAAAATGAAAAATAAAAATAAAAAAGTACTGCTTGGGTTGCCTCCCAAGAAGCGCTAAGTTTAACGAGTCTTCATCCGGACTCGGCCTAGGAACTAGGTTGAGGAGTACGGGTTAGGCCTAGGGTCGGCACCCGTCGGTGTTTTGATATAAAGGTCAGATTTATCCCTGAGGTATGATTCTATCCTCCTTTTCTTGGTTTCCCAAACATAGCTCCTAGTTTTACACTTGGGTTTGTTTCACTAATGTCTTCCTTAGTTAGAACTAATTGGTTGTATCCTAAAGTCATGGCCATCTTCTTTGCTTTCACGTTAACTGATGATCCTACCGAAAGAAAAAACGGCTGTCCTAAGACTATATGATCCCTTGTAATCGAATCATCTTCGGCTATAAAGAAATCAGTGAGGATTTCTAACCCCTCTATCCTAATAACTAGGTCTCTCATCAAGCCTTTGGTTAAAACCTTTGCTCATCCTACTAACCTAATTTCTAATTCTTCCCATTAACCCTATTTCTACATTTCTTCACATGGTTCTCGTATACTCCTATGGATAAGATGTTAGAGGTGGATCTAAGGTCTATGTACGTGTTTTCAAAACAGTCAGAGTTAATGTAGCTGGGAATTTGAAATATGCTAGGGTCACCATAAAACTTACCATGGGATTCTCTAGCCATTATTTCGTTCATTTTATCTCTTTCTAAATCGGCTACACGCTCCTCCCACTTCATATTCCCTAGGATCTTCCTAATTCTCGTTGCTATTTCCCTACCATTCCTTAATTGTTCCTCTAATTTCTCCTTCTTTTCTTTTAGTTTCCAAAAGCATTCATAAGTTATTTTATTTTTATGCTTTCTTTCGAGGGCTTCAGTATTAGTTCCTACTTGTTCACTAGGGTTTTGGCCATCATTTCTTATTCCATGCTAAGACACTCTTCTTTGGTTAATTCAACTTCTTTCACAAGGTCAGATACTCTAATCCGATTCCTACTATCGGACAGTGATATTTCCCGTTTAAGAACATGGATAGTAGCATCCGCAATATGCAAAATTGGTCGACCTAAAATTAAGGGTGTCGTTATCTCATCTACCGAATCAAGCACAACAAACTCAGTCCAAAATTTTAAATCCATAACCTTAACATGGACTCGCTCGACAATCCCGTTGGGTTGTCGGTAAGTCTGATCGGCTAACCGAATGCTCATGTTGGCGGGTTATAGCAGACAAAGGGTAAGTTTCTCATAAATCACAGTAGGCATAACATTAATACTTGACCCTAAATCAGCTAATGCACTTGAAAAATATTCATTATTGATAGTGCAAGAGATAAGAAAACTTCCTGGATCTTCAGATGCTTGTTGTAACGGTGTCCCATCATCCGGCGTGTCGGGATTCCCAACTTCTTCACTTCTGTCCAAATCGTCTCCATCCTTCATTTTGCATTTGGATGCGAGTTGGGTAACGAGTTCTCTTTCTGAAAGCGAAGCTTTGCGCGAATCTGAACTGACGGATACGGGAGCAGCGCTGGTTGGTAACCTGGGGGCTACCATCAGCACTAGCAAGGAGCCAGCAGCGCTAGTTTGCACCTGAAGGGTCACCAGCGGCGCTGGTTGTCACCTAGAGGGCTTCCAGCGGCGCTGGAGGGTATCCCTAGTGGCGCTGGTGTGTCCTGGACAGATTCCAGAATTGCCTTTTTGTCCGTTTCATCTCCATTTTGCTTCCATATGACTTGTACCTGATTGGAACTTTCACAAGAATCATTAGAAACCACAGTAGAGTCATTACCTTTGGTGAACACGGCGTTCACATTCTCATTTCGTCCGATTGGTGGTTGATACTTTTGTCTCGAGCTAGGGTTTGAGCTTGAGCTTCCTTGCATGATTGGCCTTGATGCCGAACTGCTCTCCTTCCTTGTATTTTCCTCAATCGATCTATCTATCCTCCTTTTTAGCTCCTTGATTGTGGCTTGTTGATTCCTTGCTCCTTCATCAACCTTTTGATTGAGATTGCTTATTTTCTCATCGAGCGACTTCGTATAGCTTGCCAAGGAGTCATGCCTTTTGTCGTTCATGTCCATGTACTACTCCATCATGTTGGTGAGCTTGGCAATCAGATCCTCCTTGACTTCATTTTCCACCTTAGGTTGCTCGGGTTGACCATTACTCCTTTGCCACCTATTTTGAAAAGAACCAAAATTATTTCTAGAATAATTTGCATTAAAGTTAGAATTACCGGGATTTAATTGGAATAGTCCTCGTTGAAAGTCTCCTTGGTATTGGTTCTGAACAAAATTGACTTGCTTGGTAGCATCCTCTTCACAATCTTCGGTATAGTGCATTACTCCACAATTGTTGCACCCGTGTGCAATCACCTTGAGGTCTTTGTCCATAATTTCCAACCTATCTTCAAAACTATAAAAACGGTTAGATAAAGCTTTAAGTTCATGAATTACCTCATTGTCGGAGCTGCTCTCGATGCTAGCCACGGTCCGTTGTTCCTTTCTCGATCCTTATCGTCCATATCTCGAGCTAAGCTAGCATGCAACATATCCTCCATCATTTTGTACGTGGCATTTGTAGTCTTGTACAAAAAGTTACCACCGGTGGCTAGGTCTAAATCCTTTTGGGAACTCTTGGTTAAACAATAGAAGAAGATTTCCATGATCTCGTCCTTGCTAATCCCGTTCCCGTGACAGTTTCTGATCATTTCCCTAAGCCTTTTCCATGCATCAACTAGTGATTCTCCTTCGTCTTGCTTGAAAGCCTTGATGTCTCGCAGCATTTTCCTAGCTAAACTCGGGGGAAAGAATCGCGAAACAAACTCCTCGCGAAGTTGATTCCATGTAGTGATGGTGCCTTCATCGAGCTCATCGAACCAAGCACGCGCCTCTCCAGTGAGAGACGGCGGGAATAAGATAAGTTGCACGTTTTCATCGGTAACATCTCCTCCGTATTTGAACAATTTGCACAAACTGGTGAACTTGCTTACATGCTTGTTAGGGTCAGATTTGGCTCAACCGTCAAACTGGTTATCCTGAATTAACTTAAGGTGGTGTCCTTTGACTGAAAACGAATCTCCTAAGTTGGGTAAGACTATGGCCGATCCTGGCGTCGGTGCTACGGCTGTTATCCTTTCCATCATCGGTCGGTTGAAATCGTCTACTACACCTCTAGGGGAATTGGGTTGAGACATAGTTTCAGTTGATCCTACGGGGTCTTCTAAGTTAGATTCACTTTGCTTAATTAGTAGTGCTGTCGCTAGACTCACACTACCCTATAAACAAATTCTCACTAGATTCTTTGTTTACGCATTAATGACATGAAGTTTGTGTTACTAATATATCTTTTAATTACCCAACCGTTAAGCCATGGTTAGATATAATTATCTCCGGTGACCACAGTGCTCGGTTACAAGTCAAAGGATCGCATCTGGCATTGTTAAGCTTCATGTTCAATTCATCCTAGTTACTATGGTTCTGGATCCCTTGGTTACAAATGAATCACTTTTTACTTCTAGTTATAGACCGACTAGTTGTTTACTGTCCTAGCATATTAGTCCTAGTGTATAATCATAGACAACCATCAAAATTAAACTAATATGTTCAGATATAAAACCAATAGCAACATGAATTACTAATAAACATGGATCTATGATAAACAGTAAAACACACTCCAACAGAATCTAAACAAACACAGTAAAACAATAAGCGTCTACATGATCGCATCGATCCAAACAAGTATTCAGCCTACTAGCCTAGCATTATTAAAGGAATAACAAAGTCTGAAAAGATGAAAGACATTGTTTGATAATAAAAGTAAATAAAAGGTGAAAGATCTAGACCAAGAGTGAAGATCGGAAGGTGTTAGAAGCTCCAAAACCTCCTTGGAATATGCAAAGTCGATCTAGGGTTGTTGCTGGGCGGCTAGGGCTGCTGAATCGGCTCTCTCTTAGGGTTTTGAGGGTTAGTTCGACTTAAATAGATGCAAAAGTCGGTTTCTAATCTAGGTCGACCAGCGGCCCTGGTGGGCTTACCAGCGGCGCTGGTCCTGGGCTGTTCTGGGCTGGCATGGTAGCCAGCGGCGCTGGCATGGTAGCCAGCGGCGCTGGTGGTTGCTGTTCTCCTTCGTGCATCTTCGTTGGCTCCCGAATCACTTCCTTGTGTCTTGTAACTTCATAAGCTTCCTTCTTGAGTCACTTGATGTCATTTACCCTCTCTTGCATCTTCCGTGAACCTGTATAAACACATCATTCATTAAGTACCAATAGTTCCGGAATTATAACTCATTTAAGCATAGAAATGAAGCCTTTCATTAAGGGTTTTTATCACAAAATGGATGCTCATCAGGGTGATCGGTAATCAGGTGATCTACCTTTCGCCCTTAGCTATCATGGCTCCACCATAAACTAAGATGCTTCGCTTATAGTTTACGGGTAATGCCATTTGAAAAAAAAAATATTTTTAAAAATATTATAAAAAAATTATATGGAATTACTTAATTAAAGACAGTATGAAAAAGTGAAAAAAAAAAAAGGTTCAAAAAAACAATTTAAAAAAATCAAAAATGAACATTCTCTCCCTTCTTTTCTTAAGGTACCTTCTCATGTTATCTCTATCATATATATATATGAGTTAATATTTGTCGAGAACTATGACAACTATTTTTGTGTTTTGGATTAATTAAATCAAGGGTTTGAAAAGTATTATGGCGTTTATGTAATTAACTTGAATGTAAATTAATATACAAATAAATAATCATTGATAAAGGGTATAATTGAAATATGAAACTAAAATTGGACGGAAACGAAACGCATGTTGTTCGTATATCATGGATCATTGATTTTGAAAGTTAGAATTGTATTATTATTTTCATCAATTTTTTCTTTAAAGTGTATTAACATTATATTAAATAAAGGTAACAAAGGTATATATGAATTGTGTTCACATGTGAATAACCCTAATCATAAGTGTATAAATTGTTTTTTAACAAAGTTCATAATTGTATATGAAAAAATCAAATATAAATTGCGTTCACGCGTGTATAAATATTGTTTTTTAACAAGCTCACAACAAAACAAGAAACAAAATTTCATTAAAAAATTATTAACACTAAATTCACATATGGACTCATGTATGGTTTGGCGTACAGGTACTTTTGTCTGTGTACACTTATATACTTCATATATGTTATAATGAGATATGGACATATGTATAATTTGGTGTACACATTTGTTGTCAATCGTATCACCTATGTTTGTGTAGTAAAAATGTGTTATAACTATTTTATAATCATTAACAAAATAAGGGAGTGAAGATTGAAGTTGGAAGGTTTGTTCGAACTTGATAAAATGGGGAATGCAGATAAGTTTAAAACATTAAACAACATAAAAGAATTGCATGTATAAAACTACTCCAGATGACAGATACATATAAAGGTTTTAGTTAAAATAAAACAAGTATTAAAACAAAACAAATAAAATAATATGTTTTTATTCATTAAAGATCACCATGCATCATGAAAATCATCGTGTATCCTATATATGTTTCGTGAATCTTCGTGCATCAATTTAATCATGATCTCAGAGTCAAGATCTTGTCTTATTTGTTTTACTTCGATACTTATTTTACAATCCTCAACCCCTAAATAGGATAAAACCTTTCTTGTATTTAAATATAAATAAAATGATTTTGGCTTTGATATGTAGAATATTTGAGTTGTTTGTATCAGATATGTTGTATTATGTTTCAAACGAAAGATTATAAAAGTAACCGATTGTGATATTTATGGGCATTTTCTTTTAAATTGCTATTATTTAAATAACTGATTTTGTAAATTACGATAGTACCCTTATACATATTAAATGAGATAAGACTTCTTAGTGTTTTCGACAAATATTTAGTTCTCATTTTCTCTTTTTACATATAATATAATATAATATAATATAATATATATATATAAGAAGCGGACAATAGACGACAAGCATGAAAAGTACTTACATATAATTAATCATATCATCTATACTCCTTATAAAGATTATGCACCCCCCTCAAAATAGAAATAGTTACTCATATGTCACATACGAAATTACTAAATTGCCCCTTAATAAAAACCCACTATTGAAAGAGTTTTATAAATTACCAACTTTGTCCTTAATGAATTAATTTACACCATAAACCCTTATTTTAATACTTAACACTTTAAGCCCTTATCTTCTAAAAATTTCCACCTACACCACTAGACACTACCAGCACCGCCAATAGTACCATCATCGACACCACTAGACCGTCTTTTCAACCACCGCCGCCGCATTGCACGGGTACCATGCTCGTATATATATATACATAAACAAGCAAAGTTGAGAAGATGATATATCTCTATAATAAATAAAAGACAATTGTCTTTCAAATGTATTTTTAAAAAAATTATGATGTGACAAGTCTACAATTTTACTTAAAATGTCTTTATTTCAATTATGATGTCATAAATAATTTACAATATTTTTAATTAAAAAATATAGCTTACTAAATGTTTATTTAAAGGTCTTAATCTTTTATTACAAATAAAGAAAATTATTTTATACAGTATAATTTTTTTATGTTTTCTTAATGTAACAGGTACTTTAATTTATAAATTATTGTGTTATTCAACTCATTGTCTCCATATCGATTTATAATATATTACTCCCTCGGTCCCAATTTAAATGTCACGTTGACTAACTTTGACCGTAAATAACTTTGTTTGCGTCATGTAACACTTGATATAAAATATATGAATGGATTAAGTTTTTAATGTACTTTTCGTTCATATAAGTTTCATCAACTACTATATAGTACAAACAAAGTTATTTAAGGTCAAAATTAGTCAACGTGACATTTAAATTGGGACGGAATGGGTAATTAAAAAGAAAATTACATGCATATTTTTTAGTTTTATAATTTTAATTAAAACGGTCGGGTTAAACCCGGGTAAATTCGCTACTATCATAATAAAACAATATTGTAAGTAAAAATGAAAGGGAAGACTTTTCAGGTGTATAGATCAGAGTGATGGTGGCTGGAAATGAGTTTTAATTTTGATAAATAAAAAGTACAGAAAAGTCTTGATTTTTGAAAAACATTAGGATGAAATATTAAAAAGAATTACCTTATTCGAACTTTATTTAAGTAAAGAAAAAGAATAGACTTTTCATTTAATCTGGAGGGATTTGCATTTATTATTTATGTTAGATTAGATTTAGAAGGTAATTAATGCTTAAAAACAACGAGCGTATTATTTGTGCCTTTTTTTGTACCTCATTATTGAAGCATTATTCATGAAATAATCCATAATTTACAGACCTTTGGTGCTTATTTTTTACTATTTTATTATAGGTCTATAACATGAAATGTGACTACGTGACGACGAGAGCGGGCTGAATAATCATGCAGTGATGAACATTGGAGCCGATAAGATGAAGAGGTGTGAGATGAAGTAAACAGGAGTCAAGCAATCTCATTTTGGAATTTGCAATCAAATAGGCAATGGTGGTGGTGCACTCGTTGGTTACTGCCGGAAAGAAAAGAAGAAAGTCCAAGAAGGACTCTAGCTCATCCCTCTTGAAGAAGCAGCTTATTATCTAGGTTTTATTACTAGGCCAATAATAAATACAAGGGGGAGTGGTACCGAAAAGAAAAGAAGAAAGTCCAATAAGGACTCTAGCTCATCCCTCTTGAAGAAGCAGCTTATTATGTAGGTTTTAATTACTAGGCCAATAATAAATACAAGAGGGGGTGGTATTGATTTGTTCGTGGTTTTTGCGTGTTGCGAACGTCAACTTCAACTAGCTAAATATTAATTTTGGGAGAATTAATTAGACTAGAAGGTGGTGGTGTGTTGCGAACGGAAGTAGCAGCCGCAAAGCAAGAACTAGCTCGACTCTTGGTTTCTTTCGATCAAAAGCAGCAGCCGTCGAGCAATTCAACAAACGCAACACCATATCATTTTTCTTTAATCCTTCTCTTTTATTATTATTGTTATTACGGTTACTTTATCATCAAACTTAGATAATTTTTTTTACAATTATTATTATGGGATCTATTTATATTAATAATTGTTAACGTTATTTAGCTTGATAGTTTTGCATCTGCTTGGATCATGTGAGCATGTCTATATAGTGACACTAGTTATTATTTACAATTGTTGAACAGTATTTATGTTTGACCGTCGATCCATAGTTGTTTTCGTTTAATACTTAAATGAATATGAAATTATTTGAGAGTAGGTTGATGAATTAAAAAGAATCCAAACTAGTGGGTGACTTAACAGAATTTCACATTCACTATAAAGGTTAGGTCATAAAAACAAACTTAGTAATAATCCTAATTGGGAAAGTTAACAGGAAGCCTTATTAAAGGGTATGGTGACTTAACAGGATTCCTCACAATTTCAACTGTCGTTCAACAATTATTAGTAATTTATTAGACAATCTATATGGCATGTGAACTGTTCCAAGTAAATGTATTGTTTTTATAATTATTGTCTTGAATTTAATTTTAAAGTATTATCGTGCTTCCTCGCTAGACCAAGCGATTAGACGCATTTCTGCATCATTTCTGTTGTTTTAATTGTTATTAGTTTTACTAAATCGTGACAACCCCTCAACAATCCTAGAATTACACTTTACTGCATTTTTAGACATAGTACCTGAAAACGATCTTGGTCTTATCTATTTGCTATACTATGAACAATCTTCCCTTGCCCGTGAGTGAGTGTAGTAGAAAAGTTAACCATGCAATTATAAATTTTAAACTTGTTTGAAAATTAAGTTAACGAATCTCGCTCATCAATGAATGTAGTTAGAAAAACCATAGCCCCTAACCTTTTGGGTTTTTCTAACTACAGCCCTTTAGGCTGTTTTTAATAATAATTAATAACCTTCTAAATATATATGATCACAAATACCCCTAAATTAACGATGAGTCCGTTTTTTTTTTGTTATTGTCAAACTCAACATGCATCATATATATATCTAAACACGTCATAGGCATATATATATATATAAACTAGATCGATGCCCGCGCGATACGGGGGTGGGTGGTCACGATGGCGGTATGATGGTGGCAACTGATGGTGGCGGCGGTGAGAGGTGTAGGGTATTGGTATAAAAGAATTATATAATTATTTCAAGAGTTAAAAAATAAATATTTTAACTTAATTCATTAAAAAAGTCTTAATTTTAAGACATTACCATAAATAGAAACCCAAAATGCTTTATAAGATAGTAAAGAAGAAGCGAACGAAAAAAGACAAGAATGAAGAGTACTTACACTACAACAAAAATGTTAATTGCTCGCAATGATTTCCTCGCATTTCTAAAAAGTGTGAAAAAATATGTTAATTTGTTCACATTTAAAATTGTATAAAAAAAATCACACTTAAAAGTGTGAAAAAATTAATAAAGACATACTTTTTTCAACTATAAATGTATAAACAAAATGTTTACATTTAAAAGTGTGAAAAAATGTCAAGTATTTTCACACTTAAAAGCGTGAAAGCTAATTTGTCACACTCAAATTCCTCGCACTTTCTCTTGTGTGAGGAAATATGGTGTCACAAATTATTTTCACACTTTTAAGTGTTGACAATTCTATTTTTTTACACACTTGAAAATATGAACTTTTTGTTTCTACTTATATAATTGTGAAAAATTTTTGATGCTTTAACTTTATTCGCACTTTTAAATGTGAGTTCTTTTTCACACATTTATAAATGTGAACAAATTAACAATTTTTTTTAACATTTTTAAAAAATGCAAAGAAATGAATGTTAAGAAAATAACATATTTGTTGTAGTGTTATTAATTATATAAATATATACACAAACAAACAAAGCTAAGCGTTACAGATGACATATCATAATGAAACATTACTGTAAATAAAAATGAAAGAGAAACTTTTCAAGATACCGTATGGATATGTATAAATATAGAGATAATTAACAAAAAAGAAGTTGATGGTGGAAGTGGGTTTTAATTTTGATAAATAAAAAGTATAAAAAAGTTTTAATTTTTAAGAGAAATTAGGAACAACATATTAATGAAGAATTACCTTATTTTGACTTTGTTTAATTGTCAATTAATCTACAAGGATTTGCATTTATGTTAAATTATATTTAGAAATTAATTAATGGTTAACTCTCTCTAAATAGCTATTAAACATTAAATTATAAATAAAAGATTTCTTTCATCTCTATAACCAGGAGCTCTTTCTATAAATATTAACACTATTGCCTAGCAACACAATCTAAGTGGTGTAGAAAATAGAAACACTATTACCTAGCAACACAATCTAAGCGGTGCACTCAAGAAAGAAGAATCAATTTGAAGTCTGATTTTTATTTATTCTTTTTGTTATAGATTTGTGAATGTTGATACATGAGTATGTTAACGGGATCACCTGTGTGAATGTAATTAACTATGACAAAATGTTTATATTGTATAAAAGTCTTGTAAAATGTTTATGTAATATAACGAACTTTCAAATCTTGATTATTGGATGTAAGCGGTTATATGTTGCAACCATATAAGTTGCGACATGTAAGTTTTTTATTGGTCCGGTACATCCAATAATCGAGATTTTAAAGTTGATTAAATAACATAGATAATTGACAAGATTTTTGCATAACATAGACATTTGGTCATAGTTAGTTACATCCATAGGTAATAATCTCGTATGTTAAATTCGATGTTACAATAGTAGTGATGATAAAATTAAAGTATTTTGCTATTTTTGTTTTAGGTGATGATGATTTTGACAGGTCCAATGGTTATTCATTTCAACCAAAGATTGTCGCTTCAACAACCCAGCCGAATACACCACAGGTTCAACACATATGGTAGGACCCGTCTTACTGGTGGTTTCGGGTCTACCCACAACAACATTGTTCATAATAAGAGATTAATAAACATGTATTCTACACAAAAGGAAGATATCCGCCCCCTAGCTAACTTTTCTCCGGGCATTTGGGGAGATCAGTTTCTTATCTACCTCCCGGTACCTAATTAAACTATTACTCGTAGTTGATATTTACGTATGTAGTAGCTTTTTCTATTTTAATGGCTTAATTTTCTTAAGAGCATCACAGTCCTAGGGCATAGGCGCATAGCTATAAACTTGATGAAAAACTTAAGCGTAATGTCATTTAGTTATGGAAATATAGTAAGTAAGTAAGTAACTGCTCAGTGCCGCGTTCTGCGGGTTTTGAGCCCCAATACCTCGACGGTGTATGGGGAGGTTAAGATGTAGGCAGACCTTACCTCTACCTAAGCTTCAAATTTCTACCTAAATGGTAGAAAAGGCCCTCCAACCTTTGCATGGGATGCAAATCGAACCCATGACCTCTGTCTCCAGAGGCAAGGGTATTTACCACTGATCCAACCATGTTGCTTAGTTATGGAAATATGTTTTCTATATATATGGGAAAAATTTAAGAAGGAAAAATAAAAACCCTATAACTCTATTAAGTGTTAATGGCGAGAAAAGATGCACGTGGTTGATGTTGATCAAAACAATGCCCATTTATTATATCAACCTGGGTATTCTAAATAAGTTTCGTAAATACATGTCTATTATTATAATATAGCATAAAAAATCATAATGTAAAAATATCTATATTTTTAATAGCAAGTTATCAATGTTGATATACTGAAAAGAGAAGATTTAACTTTTACTACATCATAAAAAAAAATGTTATCATACATTAGGGTTATTTTAAATTAGGCTTGGTAGTTTTAAAAACTTTCAAATGAAGGGATTAACATTTAAAATTCAAAATATGATGTCATAAATTAATTAGATAAAAAATAAATGATTAATAAGAAAAAGTCTAATAATGCCAAATTAGATTTTTTTTAAAAAATATAGATGTCATCACAATTTTAATTTATTTTATATAAGAGATTTAAATATTTCTACATAATATACTATAACACTTTCAATGAAGTTATTTACAACATATATTTATCAATCCTTAAAAAAACTATATTATTGATTTTTATATCAGTTATATTTAGATTGATAATTACACCGTTATCACAACCTCATACCAAATACCACTCTGGTTAGTTACTTACTTATTATCTAACGTTTATTTTCATATATCCCATCGTTGATCTTAACTGATTAAATAATAACAATAATAGAAAACGTTGGAAAACTATATAAAAATAATAAAACTAAGTATATATAAAAAGTCGGCAAAAAAAACTAAAATTAAAACGCATAGAAAACTAAAAGAAGAAAAAATGTACCGTAATGATCAGAAAAAAATATTTTTTTTGATTACCTTATTTATCTTGTATTTTAATTATCTTGTAAAGAAAAACCTAATTCGAATATGCAGGATCGATCATAATTATCGTATCAAAAAATTAAGAATATGTAAACTTGTAAATAAAAACCCTCATTAAAACATGGATCGGAGTTAAAAAAAAAATCGGTTAAAAGAGTGTTGGTCAAATTTACTTTAACTTGTTATTAAAAAGTAGACATGACTTTTTGTAATAATTCGTTTGATCATACTTGAAAAAGTGTTTCTCATGTAGCTTACAATCTATTTTCTTGCGATTTATATTACAAAAACAATAGTGGAAAGTGGTAAAAGGTCGAAATGTATGAGTGTTTGAAAAAATAATGGAAGTTAGAGGATTAAAATCGCCTTTGACTAAAAGTCCAGTCAAAGATGATGTAAGCATTCTGATCCTAGGGTGAAAAATAAAAGATGAACTTCAATGTACAGTCCAGATTTTTCAGTTTTCTAATTTATGGATCTCCTTTAATATATATATATATAAAAGATTATTTCATAATTGTATTTAGTAATTCATTAAATTTTAGACCCGTGTGCAATACACGGGAGTTTATCACATTATCAATATTAAATGTTAATTTGTTATATTTTAAAATTTAGTTTAAAACTTTTATTAATAAAAAATTGATCCATATATGAAACTTTGAACTTTTTTTAAACTATTTTTTAAAAGTATAGTTATCGAAATTGTTTATTATGATATAGTTATTGATATTTTGATATTAGAAAATTGGAATACGTCCATCAAAGTTTTAGACTGTAAAATTCTTGATGATATTTAAATATTAAAAATTTTAATAGGTCAATGTCATTTTATTTATTTTATAGTTATACATGGCGTATTACAATTTTATTTTGCACTATAAAGGAATAATATTTTATTCAAAGATGAAAAATATCCTAAATATATGAATTAGAATATGTTAATATTATAGTTGTTTCCTATAAAGATAATATTTTTACATATTTTGTCTTTCTTGTATATGTCATGACAATTCTTAATAAAAAAAACACTTCAAAAAAGGATCAAGTCATAATATATTTACATTAAATTTTATTTATTTTATTTAGTTAATTTTGTGTTTATGAGATAGAAAGTAATATTAGGATATGCATTAGCTATTGTTTTATTAAATATATATTAGCTATTATTCTATTGAATAATATTAGTTATTATTTTATTGGATATATACTAATTATTATTTTTGATTTATTATATTAAAATGATTGGGTAAAAATTGTAAATTTGTGATGGAAAACAAAAAAGTATAAATTAAAGTTAAAATTGAAAACAAAAGTCAATATAGAGAAATTAAGAGTTGTGATTGATTGATCGATAAGTTATTAGAACAACTGTGCTTTAGTATAATAAAAGATGTTTTCTACAGTATATATTACGTAATGAACCCTTTAGATTTAAATCTTTATCCGTTTTAATGCCAACTTCCTTATATATCTTAAAACAACCGGTTATGTTTTTAACTGCATTAATTTTAGATAAACTTATCTTGAAAATCAGAGAAGGGAGAGGGCATTTTTGTCATATAACAATCATCTATATGATGTGTGTGTGACTACATCAGTGTAGTCAACTATTGGATTTTCTCATAATTTAAACTTGTAATTAAATTTTAAATGCAGATATATTTCTAAGACTAATAACTCTTGATTACTCCAAAAACTATAAATATTCCTTTTTTTAAATATATATATATATATGGGAAGGGAATATGAGGCTGTTAGGTACCTAAGTTGGGTGAAAAATTACTCACATACCTTTTTTTAAACCATAAAAATCATGGGGGCATAATAGCTTCATACTCACTTTTCAAAAGTTAGTATGTGAAGGGTTCTTCACCCAAGTTGGGTGCATAATAACTCCATATTCACTTTTCATATATATATATATATATATAAACAAGATACATATATCAAAAGCAAAGTAAAAAAATATACTGGAACATTTGATTCTATCACTAAATGTTTGATTTAAAGACATCATATCTATATTATACTAGTAACGTATGTTATTGAATTTTGTTGAATTTTATGTTATAACAATTGATCAAAAATAAATTACATCAATAACATACGCTACTCGTTGTCGTCGCCATGAGCCCACGACTGTAATCACCACCGCCATCAGCATTATACTTTCTTCACATTACGCGGATATCTTTTAATAAACTTAAACAACAAATTGTGTATTCTTATCATGAATATAAAAGTGAAACTTATTTAAATTATAATATATATTTGGGTACATAATCATGACACACTTAACCTACCATGTTTAATTAAGTTATATTTTATGTATTTAATTGAGATTGATGTGAGAATAAGTCTAGCTTGACTAGATTCTAATTACGTTTTTGTATAATTTTTTTTTTTCAAAGGCATTTTTCTACTCTCATAGTCCTGAGTATAAAAAACTTAGGATCGGCTTTGAGGGATGGGTGTAAGCCACATAATCTTTTCCTGCTAGCGTAAAAGTTTATAATAAAATCTAATCTTCAGAAATCCACCAAGTCGAAATGTTTTGTGAACTTGCTTTCATTTTGCTCTGGGTGTTTCTCACAATCTCATCATATATATTATATGCATAAATGTAGGAAATAGATGAAGCCGATGAGGAACAGATAATTGGAAACTTGAAAGAGGAAGTACGGAAAAATTTGAAGGTAGCTTCGGATTCACCCATCGAACATACAAACCTCTTGAAGACGATTGATACAATCCAACGTCTTGATATAGCCTACTATTTTGAGGAAGAGATTACGCAAGTGTTGCAATATGTATATGATAGATATGTTGATAAATGGAATGGTTCTAACCCTTCCCTTTGGTTTAGACTCATGCGGCAACAAGGCTTTTATGTTTCATGTGGTGAGTATATATCCTAGGCCGTATTGGATTGATTTTTTAATCACACAAAATATATATATATATAATTTGTTTTTTCTATGATTAATTGTTGACAGATATTTTCAATGACTATATGGATGAAAATGGAGATTTCAAGGAATCCTTAGTCCAGGATGTTCATGGCATGCTTGAGTTGTACGAGGCAACATTTATGAGGGTAGAAGGAGAAGTTGTACTAGACAATGCTCTTGCTTTTACTAGATCTCATCTTGAAGTTATAGCAAAGGATACTTTTTTTAGTGATTCTACTCTTTCTATCAAAATAAAGGAAGCACTAAAACAACCACTACAGAAAAAAATGTCGAGAGTCGAGGCGTTGTTCTACATTCCGTTATACGAACAACAAGAATCTCATGACAAGAATTTACTTAAACTCGCAAAATACGGGTTCAACATGATTCAGTCATTACACAAGAAGGAGCTTAGCCAACTAACCATGTACATAAAAAAAAAAAAAATTCCCTAGCTTTTAAATTAATTACAAATTTTTTACTTTATTTATCGATTACCGATTTGATTAGATTTTTGTCATAATGAAACTCCTAATTAAACTTGTTTTAACATTATACAGGTGGTGGAAAGGTTTGAATGTCTCGAAAAATTTACCTTACATAAAAGATAGATTGGTTGAAAGTTACTTCTGGGCAGTTGCTGTAAACTGTGATCCGCAGTTTTATCGAGCTCGAATTTTCTTTGCAAAACTAACAGTACTATATACTATTATAGATGATACTTATGATGCTTATGGTACTTACGAAGAACTCAAGATCTTTACCGAGGCAATTGAAAGGTATCAAGACACAATATTAGATATGATCTATGCATACAAATTAACATGTACACGTACACTAATTAACTTACTCTTATCGATCAAGCTAGCTCGATCTATTAATTAATGGACGATTTAATCGCAGATGGTCAATTACATCTTTAGACATTCTTCCAGAATACATGAGATTGATCTACAAAGGGCTAATAGACGCGTACAAAGAAATGGAAGAATGGACCGAAAATGAAGGGAAAGAAGATCTTATTAACTGTGCTAAAGAGTTTGTTGGTTTCATCACCCTACTTTCATATATAATAACCTTTTCACTACAAACAATATTGCATTTGTCCACGATTTTAGTGAGTGTGAACAAATTAAAAAATTTTGTCACGTTTTTTTGTGTGTATAAAAATATATAGAAATAAAAGTGTGTATAAGTTTCTCCACACTAAAAAGTGTTCACACTAAAAGGTGTGTAGAACTAAAAGTTAACACTTTTTAGTGTAGACTTTCATAACTATTTTGTAACACCTCATTTGTCCACGCTTGTACGTGAAACTAGTTAATATTATGCAACAACTCAATAAGTTATACATGTGATCATGTACAGACGAAAGATTTGATTAGATGTTACATGATGGAAGCGAAATGGGTAAACGAGGGGTACATGCCAACACCAGAAGAGCATGCGCAAGTTGCATTCACGACGGCCGGTGGTAACGTGGTTGTAACATCATGTCTTCTTGGCATGGGAGACGTAGTCACAAAGGAGGCAATCGAATGGGCTCTGACTGAACCACCTTTATTTAAATGTGCATCTATAATTACTAGACACCTCAATGATATCGTCGGACATACGGTACATTCTTTTTTAACATTGTTACCTAAAAATATATTGATTTGGTAATTAACTTGTGACTTTTTAAAGATAAACTTTTAACTTAATTAAAAATGCAGTTTGAGCAAGAACGAAATCATTTCCCATCGAGTGTTGAAACTTACATGAAGAAATATGAGGTCACGGAGGAGTATGCCCGTGACTTGTTGCACAAGAGAATAGATGATGCATGGAAAGATATGAACAAAGAGTTGCTCGTGAATAAAGATATTCCAAGGCCTGTAATAATGATAGCACTCAACTATGTACGGTCCATTGAAACTTTATATCAAAATGACACGGATCACTTCACGAATGCGGATAAACTCAAAGATAAAATCAAGTCCTTTTTCATTGATGCTATCAGTGTAAGTCCCTAAAAGCCCGATCGTTTGGAAGACGCTGTTTATTATGTCAAGAGTGCAGAATCCTCTTAAGTAGATAACTAGTTTGCTATCTTAATTAATTTATCCTCTCAACAATTAATAATGTAATAATCGACTTAAGAAGTTACACGACTGTTATCTACGTGTAAATTCGTGTAGGTGTTTACAATTGTAATAATTCGACTTAATTATCTTAATTCGTTACCTAATTCATAATTTAGGTGAGTATTTATACTTGTATCATGTTAATTCATGTAGACTTGGGCTTCACACCAATTGTCTATGATTAAAGTACAAAACATATAAAGGTAGTTGGATAAAGTAGATAATGTTCAAGGAATTAAATGCATTTCCATAAATGCTCTCAACTATGTCAAAGTTGATATTCCAACGTCAACCTTCACCTATAAATAGAGGGAGCTGATTTGCTCAAGGAATAATTTAACAAATGACCTCAATGCCCCTAATCCTATTTTCACTAAACCCACTTTTAAACTCTCAATGGAATTTTAGATATATTAGTCACCGTTCACGTTTAAGATAATGGCAAGGATTCATGCTAATAAAATGTACAAAACAAAAAATGAAATGAATAACAAAATAATGATTTAATCGATTTTTCTTAAATAAAACAAGCTATATTAATTACAACCTTAAAAGATAATACGGAATTGAAAAAAAAAAAGTTAACTTAACAGACCGTAAAGAGTGGCCGATTCCATAATATAACAACTTAGTACAGCAAAATCATCTTAAAGCAAATAATTTACAATAATATCCTAATATTTCATCGTCAATAAAGTAAAGAACATATAAGTTTTCAGTTATATACTAGCAAATAAAAGACATATATATAGATCAGCAATCATATACCATAAGTCCATAACACTAAACTAAAGTAAAATGTGAATCAAGAAATGATTATAGTATTATACAAAAGCTTCATAGCTTGATAGTTGATACTGAATAAGAAGTTGATCAGTGGTGTCGCCGACAATGTAATTCTCAATATCAAAAGGGTTATGATTTTTTTTTTTTTTTAAAGACAGCAACGGATAAATGGCTAACACCCTCATGCGGATGCGCTCACGCCGGTTCGTCTCCTGGCAATGCCCTAAAGGGTTTGCTCTCCATGTGTTAGATGGGTATAACATTGCTAAGGCCCTCTCACCACATTTGCATGTGGCAGGATTCGAACCTAAGACCCCCCAAGAGAAAACCACTTTGTGGAAAACCCCCTGACCACTGGGCTACGATAGAGTTGACATATTTAGTTTTTGGATTAATAATATGTGTATACGATATTAAGGTAAAAATTTATAAATGAAAGGGGTTTATTAAAAATAGGATTAAGGGTATTGAAATCATTCAATAATTTATTCCTTGTGCATATTAGTAATTATATTCTTAAACAAATCAGCTCCCTAAATAGAGTTCTTTCTACAACCAAGAAACAACCTTTGCATAACCTGACTTTGCATATTCTTGGTGAACTTGTGCAATATTCTCTCAATCATAAAAAAGAATATTTCACAACTTTAAGTGTTTCGATTGTATAGAGAATTTCCAACTATTAGATCAATTATATTTCATAGGTTATTAGGATATATACATTATTGTATTACCGTGGTTCCGCAACAACTTGTAAATTATTTAAGTCAATATAAAACTTACACTTGAAAATTACAACTTGGTCTCACAATATTTATTTTACTTGTATTTATTATTGCATTGTCTTTTACTTACCAGTTGTCACCTTAATAAGTAACCCGTCCAGTCCCTGGTATATTGTTCACTGATACCGGCTCCAGTCGAGTCCAATGAACGTATTGCAAAGTAACTCACCATTGACATGGTGCCATCAATTGAGTTCGGACTTACAGGTTGACATTGGGATATCAACTTTGCTGTACAAATATGGTTGTGAGCATTTAAGAAATTACATTTAATTCCTTATGCATGCTTGTTAAAGTACGATGTAAAAGGTACTTTAACGAACCACCTTTATACACTTTTGTATTTTAATCATAGATACATGGTATTTTCAGGATAATAGAGTATGAAGGTAAAAAGTCTTTCTCGTAATCAGTATAAAACTTTGTAAGTACTTTACACTCTTGATTTGGGTAAAACATTCACTAGGCTTCGCTGCCATGAATATTTTCTACCTTTCATTTGTTGTCTTTGACTTCAACTGGAATGCATTTAATTCTGGTCAAATGTCAATTGGAGTGAAGCTCGAGTGACATTAACTATATACTGGCCACTGGACTTTTATTATTTCTGAACAAATCTTCTGGACTCCAGTCTACACTGGAGTCGCTTCAGTATTATTGTAAAATGGACCTAACTGTTTTTTTTTCCAAACATTTTTGTAAATCACAATAGATCCAATTTTCTTAATTGTTTTTATAATTAGTTCTGAACACCAACATTTATAATCTTTTTAAACTCTTTTTAAATATAATAATTTGTATAGTTTTAAATTTATCATTGTACTTCACAAAAGATTTAGTTTTTTAATACAAATAGTTTTATTTTTTAACTTAGCTTTTAACATCAACATTTATTTTCTCTTTAATATCTTTTTAAATACAATAATTTGTAAAATTTCAAATTTATTATCATAATTGGTTATTTTTATAAATGTAAAAGATTTTTGAAAAGTTTTAATTAATATATTATTATTAACATGAATTTTAAACATATTTAGTTTTTCTTTTAGGGCATGTTTGGTATGGAAATATTCAGATAAATGAAATAAACAGAGAAATTAAATAGACTGAGAAATTCAGTGAATATCTTTATTTGGTAATGACGAAGAAATCAATCTAAGAATCGAGCTAAAATCATTTCTTATGTTTGGTATTAATCAGAGAAATGAAAATAAAATTTTTTACAATAATCTGATTATTTTAGTTGTATAAATATATACAATTTATAAAAAGTTAATATATTGATTCAATATTAAATTAAATTTAAAAAACTCATATAAGCAATAATATTATTCAAAAGGGGTTTTTTAGGATCCTAATTTATTATCAAAAGAAAGTTTGATTTCAACATTAAGCATGGATATATTATCAAAATTAAAAACTAGTATATCAAATACGTATTGGTAAATCGCATGGATTGAAAGCAGTTTTCTAAGACTAAAACTATCTTAGAATATATTTATTGAGAATAGAAATTAAAACTGTAATCATATTAGAATATATTTATTGAGAATAGAAATTAAGAATTTTTTTTTTTCTTAGCCCAACCAAACAGAAGAAATCAAATCATTTCCGTTTCTCTTGCTTGAATTTCTTCTACCAAACACATCCTTAGTTCTTTTAAAATGAAATGTTTTGTTAAATTTCAAACAGATCGTTGTGATGTGTTCATTTTATCGACCTTTTGTTATAAAGTTCATTTAAAAGTTATCCGGACAAAAATATTTTACTTATGGTATGTCTAATTTTATGATTTATAGAGTACGTTTGTGTGTCATTTGTTTAAATGAGTTCCAAGCCGAGTAAATATTATTTTACTAGCGTTGTACCCGCGCGATGCAGCGGGGAATAAAAAAAAAACGCCGATAGTTTCTGGGGCGACGGCGATGAAAAAGAAAAAAAAATAAGCCGGCGGCGGTGGATGGTGGTTTGATGGTGGTTTTTGGGGCGGTGGTGGATGGTGTTTATGGGGGGATAGCGTACATAGAAGGTGGATTGCGGCGGTGAATGATGGTATTTGGGGCGGTGGTGGATGGTGTTTATGGGGGGAGAAAATCAGAGAAGAGGGGAGGGAGAGAAAATCAGAAATCGGATGAACGTATGTGTGTGTAATGAGCGTGATGGAGAAAAAATAGGATAGTGTAAATTAGGAGGGCATAAAAGACATTTTAAAGATAGAGGTGTTAAAAGAGGGGTTGGGTAATTTGCTTATTAAGGGAGTATAAATTAACTTCGTCATTTTATATATTTGTTTGTTCTTTCTATTGTTCTAAAAAAAAGGTTGTTTGACTTTTTATTTTTGAAAGTCAACAACCATTTATGGTTTAGAGCAGTAGAATGAAAGACAAGAAAACAAGATCGAACCGAATCGAATTTGCAAACTGGGTGTACCATATTTCACTCGAATCGTGTTCTTTTCTTACTTTCATTGCCATTCTCATTCTCATATTTTAATTATTATATTCTTTTTCTTTACTTTGTGTGAAAGAAAGATACATCTCTGATCTCCCCCCCTGAAATTTCCAATAATAATAAAAATGGTGGCCAGAAAGTTCACAGTCTTTCACAAAGATTCAAACTTGGATATTGATTATGACACTGAAGATGGTTTTGAAGTTTTCAAATTTCAGTTATTTTCCCTCACTGCTGTTCCTCCTGATCAACAAAAGGTTTTTCCTTTTATTCTCTATATCTTTCTTTAATCACTTGTTAATTATTATTGTTATTAGTATAATTATGATTAATTAGTTGTTGATTAGTTGGAATTATATGTACTTGAAGATATTTGGATGTGACCCTGATGATGGGAGTGATCGAATTGTTTCGGATGACTCTGATCTTGCTTCGATTTCCGATAAGCTTCGGTTAGTTTCCATTGATGATGAAAATGATGAAATTGATAGTGCCCCTAAGTTGGAATCTCAGGTTGTTAAATCTGATGAAGAACTAGCTCGAATGCTGCAGGTATCGTTACGAAAAACACTATCTTTACTATGAAGTTATGTTGTTTCTTGGAATATGTCGAAATGAATATATGGCAGGTTTGAAAAGTTCATTTTTTAGCTGGAAGGTGCTGTTTTAGAGAACATTTTTGAGTATATTGTTTCTTATTCTTTCAATTGGTATGGAAATCGTAAAATAAGTTTTAGATGGGAAAATTGTGTTTTAAATCCTTTCCTTTTGATGTAATTCGTTAGGTAGATCGCCTTGAGCTTTCTTTTTGTTTTTCCTAATAATCTCAATGCAGTTTAAGAATAAAGGATATCAAAAAACATTATGATTAGGCCGTTTACTCATCAGGCTAGCTATCGAACGCCCCACCACTTTGATGATAGTGGAATTTTTTTCATAAGTTATGTTTTCCAGATTACGCCATTTGATTATGATTTTATTCAGAATAAATAAATAGAATAAAATGTAACGTTAGTAACGGATTACATGCCAAAGCACACAACTATTTTATGACATTTGCTCTTTTAACTTTGGCTTATATGATTTATGATATGATCTATTGACAATGATTACAGGCAGAAGAAGAAGCATTAATGTTTCAGCAGTTTGCTGTTAGTGGAGACAATAGGGAATTTGAACTAAGACTTCGGCCTTATATCGATCAAGTTCTTTTGGTAATTTCCGGCGAATATTTCCATATGATAAACATGATGTGATTGAAATTAAAGGTCTGATGTCATGTGTAATTATATAGTACGAAGATCCACATCGGCAGGAAGCGGCAAGGAAAACAGTACCTGTTGACAATCTTGAAGAGAAAGCATTAGTTGCTTTAGCTAAGGTTGATTTTCATCTTTTTATTGTTGTGAAATAACTTTCAAGTTCGACTGTACAAAAGTAGATATCTTGTTCCCATATAATAGTAGACGTTTTAACTAGATATACGAATATTAAATGGCGATTGAGCTTCATTAAGTAATTCTAATCAGGATTAAACAATTAACTTCCTGCTAGTTACTATTCATATGTGTTCATGATGATGTTGTGTTTATTTTAGGAGTTAGTTTGCCATTTCAGCATAAGATAAGTTATATAGGAGTATATCATAAAATTAACATTAGAATATTTCATCGACACATTTGACATAGAAAAACTAACTTTAGCTGAAGATTACAGGAACTATATTGATATCTGACTTCTTAGGCATTTATTAACGTTAATCTGGCATATTAAGTAATTTTGTATCTAAATTTACAAGTATGCCTTTTGTCTTCAGGAGGGGAACTTCAATCCATCCAAAAGTGAACGTGATCATGCATTCCTGCTGCAACTTCTTTACTGGTTCAAACAGACCTTTAAGTATGGTTTCTACTTTCTGCCCTCGACTTTTGAATTCTGTATAATGATGAAGGAATTGAGAATATTTGGTGGCATTCTTATATCCAAGGGCATATCTTTACATATTTACTGCCAGATTCAATTGAAGAAATAAATTATGTCAGGAGTAATACATCAAATATATATATATATATATATATTAAAAACTTGCTTAGCATTAACCTTTATCATGCTTTTAGTTTTATAAGCAGCATGGTTGGATCAGTGGTAAACACCCTGGCCTCTGGAGACAGAGATCATGGGTTCAATCCTCATCCCATGCAAAGGTTGGGGGGCCTTTTCTACCATTTAGGTAGAAAATGGAAGCAGCCTCTCTACTTAGGTAGAGGTAAGGTCTGCCTACATCTTAACCTCCCCCATACACCGTTGAGGTATTGGGGCTCAAAACCCGCGGAAGGCGGCACTGAGCAGTTTCTTTCTTTCTTTATGCTTTTAGTTTTATGCGGTGTCTCCGTAATACAAGTAAATATCTTCTTGAGTTGGTCAAAATTTTCTGTTTAACGAGTCCTAAGCTGCTCACTGCGGATGACAATTAGTTATATTCATACATTGTAAAGTTATGTTACTTGTCATTTCAACATTATGATTTAACAATTGTAGGTGGGTGAATTCGCCTCCCTGTGAAGGTTGTGGCAATGAAACTGTCAATCAAGGAATGGGTGTAGCAAATTCGTCAGAGAGTGCCTATGGAGCTTCTCGAGTAGAACTTTACCGGTATGTGAGAAGAAAAAGGATCTATCCTCTATACGATCTTACTTCTTTGATGACTTTAATGATTTCTTTTTATAAACTAGGTATATTTTGAGTTCTTGTTTGCATCTGTAGTTTGCATTTCTAGGTTATGTGCTTATTGTACAGGACATATAAACACTACTTTTTACCATGAGGGATACAAAAAGGTATTAAAAGGAATACGGGCTCACACCTTCTTAGATCTTTTCGTTTCCTGTAATAGAATAACTAAGCAATAACTGTTTAATACTCTGAAAAACTATCAAGTATATGGATTTTCTATGTTTAATCTGCTCTGGTACATGGAGATACCGTGTTCTGCTTAAACGTATAAAATCCAGAAACACATTTTTATATACTTAATATCTACGTCTTTTGTTACTCGTCTTTCAGGACATGTTTATCCAAATGAATATAAGATGTTTGAATCTTTGTTAATATAAAATGTTTGTTAATTGCTGTATCGTCTTGGGTGTTGGGACATACCGAGAAGGAAACCATTGTTTTTCTTATTTGGGAGGGGTAAATGTTGAATTTCATTTTTACCCAAATACAATTAATTGGATCAATATCTAAGCAGATAAATGCAGATTCTACATTTTTTTCCATCTAATTATTAGTTGTATGCTATATTACATATATTCAGATAGGTTGTTTAGAGCAGTGACATATCATGTTGTACCAATTAGTGAATCACCACCATCTTGAAGCAGGATATTTCTGTTTGCTCCATTTGAAATTAAGCTATATGTTATGGGTGTTTAGGAGTGTAAGGCTTTGCCTTTCATTAAATAATAGTAATATATATTAGCCAGTTAGGATAAATTTTGTTTGGGGGAACCGACATTGTTATAGATGTATGTTAGTTTATGTAGTTGACTAATTGACCAAAGTTATTTTTATCTAAAGTGGAATATCAAATTTCAACATCAATCTTGTGATTAACTATTAAAAGTTATTCATCAAAGTATCTTGTTGTATTAGAATATAAGTGATAACTTTCTTGATTGCATCAGTTTTTTTTTTTTTGTTCATTTTCTTGTATATTTCTTATCTGCAACAGTTGTAAGGCATGTTCAAGAATCACTCGTTTCCCACGGTATAATGACCCTACTAAGGTACACAACCTTTTTTCCTTTTCTGCTTTTCAAGAATATATGATTCTTATAGCTCATAGCATCTTTTCATGGTGCAGCTTCTTGAAACAAAGAAGGGGCGTTGTGGGGAGTGGGCCAATTGCTTTTCACTCTATTGTCGCTCTTTTGGCTATGAAACTCGTTTGGTAAGATTTTCTGCTATACTATTTTGCTTGCACTTGAAGCTTTATTGCTGGTAAACGTGTTAGACTTATGTGGTATTGACACCAACTAATAGTTCAGAAATTATCTGGTAATGCAGAAAAGTTGAGGCCAATTTTGTTCTTACTAAGAAATTGTAGCTCGGTTGTGATATGACGAAAGGGTTGTAATATATGGGTTTTAAGCTATAACCTGTAATGGCTCTATATTGTTGGCGTTTAATACTTCCTTTATGGAAGTAGAGTTGTCAATGTTTATTGGAATGTTTGAACTTGTTAGTTTTCTCATTTTCTCATAAAGGCTGGGACATGACCAGTTCGCTTTCCTAAAATGAAAATCCAACCACACTTAAAAGTTGTCAAGGATATGGGATATTAAAATAAGAATCTGTTTCAAAAAGAATGACAATTTATAATGTATAGAGTGATATTGAGGAAATGATGTGAAAAATAAATCTCTAACGATTATATAACTTCAACTGTGGCAAAATGGTCAAAAAATATAAGCGTGGAAATTTTATATTTAAAGTCTGTTTTCTTTATTATATGGATCAGTAAAGTTGGTATTTTATCTTTACTAGTTTGCCTAAGTTTCTACTCGTATTTTTTTTTTAACTTTTGCACGTCTTTCCTTCTCAGATACTGGATTTCACTGATCATGTGTGGACAGAGTGCTATTCAATATTCTTGGGACGGTAATTTGACTTAACTAACATCAAGTGTCTAGTATTTAATTCTCTGTTTAAATTTTGATGTGTCTGTTGCAGATGGATGCATCTTGATCCCTGTGAAGGAATATATGATACCCCATTACTATATGAAAAAGGGTACTTTCTTAATAATTTTGCACATCAGTAGAGGTGGCCATATAGACGCAGCTAGTTATGAATGGTTTGATTTGGTCTTTTTTATCTCAAAGAGTTCTTTATCATTTAATTCCAAAGATTTAGGTTGTTGCTCTAATAAATTTTTTTATCTATATAACATATTTTCAAAAATTTCTTCATATGTTTTGGCATGTCAACCTTACCTCACTTGGTATACGTTAGCCCAAACCATTTGACCTGTAATCCAGCATGTGCATCTTGTCAGCTGCCTATCTTCACGAATCAGTATCTAACTATTTTGTTAGACTTGAATATTTATCCTGTATGTTTCAATTATTCGTTTAAGGTGGAACAAGAAATTGAACTATGCTATTGCTATTGCAAAAGACGGTGTCCATGATGTCACTAGACGTTACACCAGAAAGTGGCATGAGGTAACCACAATAATCATCCAACAACTTCTGTTTCTTCAAATTTGCAGATGCATGTGCTACTTTTTGCTGTTTTGACCAACAATGACTATGTCAAAGGTTCTATCTCGCCGAAACATGACAACAGAAGCCGCTGTATCCAACATTCTTGGAAATCTAACAAGAGAATGTAGAAGGAACTTGACATCAGTGATGCCTGTGCTTGAAGAACGCGACCGTAATGAAGTAGAAGAGCTCAATAAATATATACACTCCCAAGATAACGATTCTTTATCCTTACCAGGAAGACTAAGTGGGGACAAGGAATGGCGCACATTAAGATCTGAGATTGGTTCAGATTCATTAAGTTCATCATCTTGCCCTGTTCGTAAATGTGTAGATGAACATGTTTCAAGAATTTATAATGCATTCTCTCCTTTCATTTCTCGGTTGGTAGAGTTTTCTTCCAAACATAAAGCTCTTGAAGCCCTTCGTTTAATCAGAACGGTTTTGGCAGATCTCAAAAAAAGTCCGTTTAAAACAAGGAAAGTTGTTATCGATTTAGATCTAATTCGTGAACTCTTGGCGTCTTTTAATCCAATGCTTGATGCTCTTTCTTTGAAAAGCAAGCAAGAAGCGAATGGAAAAGTTGAAATTTTTTTAGCAGATGATCCTGTAAAAGCCTCCCTTGCATTACCTGTTGTATTTCATGCCCTTGATGATGTGATCTATCACATAAACAAGTGTGATACTTTAAGTAAACTGTCTCTTTCTTGGCCTCTACTAAAGCTAAACAGAATATGTTCTGGTTCAGTTCTTGCAAGCGGGGAGGAGCTTCCTTTCGGGATTGTAAGTAAGCTGTAACAAGTCAGTCCATTTATTTTGTTTGATGAGTTTCTTTCATTTAAATTGAAAATTTTCAGGCGACATCAGCTTTTGATGGAACCCGTTTGTCAAAATGGGAAGAACCAAATGGTGCCAAAGGTAAAGCTCTCTTGTCTTTGTGAACTATTAACAAAACCTTGTATGATGATGAAAAATTTGATGTCTGTACAGTGAATATGTACTGCAATATCAACCTATGTTTTTTTTTTGGTTATAGTCTCCATTTTGAACTCTTGGTGCATACAGTAATTGGAGGATTCAATATTTCAGGTTGTTGGTTAATATACAAAGGGATAGGGGACCAGGCCTATGAATTGTGCTCATATGAACTAATGTCGGCCAATGATGCGCCAGAAAGGGATCCAAAGGACTGGTATGTGATGCATAAGAGGGGTGTTTTACTTTAGATGAAGGAAAGATAAACATGTGTGTATGTGTGTGTGTGTGCGCGTGAATACACGCTCACTTGTGCTTGCATCAAAGAAATCCTGGATTACGTGTTTTGGTTCTAATGAATTCCAAAAAACAAGCTTTTGCTAATAATAACATTACGAGAATATGCATGATCCTGTCAAAAAAGTAAATCTCTTTGTGATGCACTAACACAAATTGCAACAATGGCTGTCAATTCTTTTTTGACCATCTAATATTTTAATTTAGCTTTGCCCACTGTTAGTTATAAAATCATTACAAAATGACCAGTATATTTTGTGCAGGGTGATTGAAGGCAGTGATGATGGTGGTTCCAGCTGGCATGTTTTAGATGAACAAACCTCTCAGATGTTCAACAATCGTTTCCAGAGAAAAGCATACAAAGTCAAGTTGCAGGGATTTTCTGCCAATATATTCAGGTATTTCTTCTGAACTTACTAGAAGAAACATATGTTTGGTTCAAATCTTTCACGGGAAGTGAGTGTTAGGTCATTCTGCTACAAGAATTTCACCATTTCACCTTGTGTTTTGTTTACTTTTTTTCGACTTGTCCTTCATTTTTTGCCAAAGAAAATGGTGATTTGACTTCCAAGTTTGTTTCCATTGCCAAATGCAGAGGTGGCACTTCCAACCCATTGACATTTCGAATTCCTCAAAGTGTTAGTTGAATGTTTTCACCATCCTAAATTACTAAATCATTTAATTCGAATAGATAAACTTTTTGCTGTGATAAAATAGTTTTTTAATGATAGTTATGACATAAATAATTCATAAAATCAAAGGGATCAACTTACTAAAATTTGACCCCTTTGATGTGCTACGCAACCCACCCGACTAGCTAAGTTTGCTACCTCTAGGCGAATTTGTCAGGAAGTGTCAACTTTTAGATAGAAAAAAGATGAGTGCAGATTTTGCCACCTCTAGAGTCCTGGTACATTTGCCTACCTCTAGGCAAATGTACCCGGAATTGTCAGCTTATAGATAGCAAAAAGATAAGTGCACATTACCTGATTTAAATACTGAGGTAGTGAAGTGATCAAGTGAGAACCAAAATAATTGTGAGAACCGTGAGAACCACTAAAAAACCGTAACATATCCAACCGCCACCATCTCTTGGATCGCCGTCTATCAAATCCATATCCCATATGTTTTCAACATGTAACCCATATGATTTTTTCAAATTTATTATTATATATATTTTTTTTGAAATGGGTTTTTATTAAAAGAAAATAAAAATAATATAAATAAATAAAAAATTAATTATTAAAAAATTAAAAAACCACCCCAAAAAGGAGAAAGAGAGAGGGAAATTAGTGGTTTTCACGGTTCTCACCCATGTTTTGGTTCTCACATTAACCTTACCCTACTAAGGTATAGTGTTCTAATAAATAAACGTGCTATGAGCAAAGCAAATATTATATCAAGTATCTTTCATTGTGTTTATAATTTTTGAAATGGCAGGTTACGGTTTTTATCTGTTCGTGATGGACTAGCTACTTCACGGTTTCAAATAGGTAGCATCGACCTATTCGCTAATAGCAACATGAACTAAATATTATTTTGGTGATTGGCTAATAAGGGAACCATAGTGAATGTTGTAACAACTCCCATTACTTTACTCCTATTTTCTATGTATCATTCTTACATGTACAACAGAGTATTGTGTAGCATTAGATCGAAGCATTAACTCCTGTTTACTGTAAACCTAGGTTATTGTGTTTGAATATTTGTATTGTCAGAAAAGAGTAAAATAAAACCCGATAATGTATTATATGAAACTCCCTCGTTGTGGTTTTTGATAATCGACTTCATTAGCTATTCGCCTTTAACTCCAACTGATAAGTCACAAAAGTATCTAGCTAGTTAGATTGAGTGACCAAAACGGCATCATATAATTTTTGGTCGACGAACTGATTTGTCTGCTGTGTGATCCTTGGAGGTAGAGTCTTTATATTATAACTCATATATGAGTCAATATTGTTTTCATGCTACAAAGGTAAGACAAGAATTTTAGAAGATCAGGTCTATTACTTGAAACTTTAGAAGGATTTCATCCTATTGACACAATGCCAGTGCTTATTGAGTTTCATTTTTCCTACATTCATATCCATTAAGTTTTGCATAGGAAAAGCTCAACACTCCAGTCCCCCAAACTTATCACATGAAAGAGAGATACATAAAGGAAAATACAAACATAATAACCAATACAAATGACATATTTAAAAGTATTTGGGGCAATAACTGGAGTGATCAAGTTTGAAAATGGCAACTAGTTATTAACTTCAGCGAGAGGCACATTTTTCTCCGCTGCACCCTTACGACCAACCACCTTTGCAAAAGTAGTGACATTGGCAAAAGTAGTAATATTGACGACATCACCAGATTTGCAGCAGGAAGTGTACTGTCCATCGCAGCAAGGTACAGCCATTGATGTTGAAACAAAGAGCAAAATCACGATGCTAATCACACTGATTGTCTTGACACCTGTAACCATCTTCGATATATCTTTCTCGAGATCAAATAAAAGTAGTAGTTAGATTGTATGAATAAAGATAAGGGATAGTTAAGAGTGTATCTATATATAATGGGTGTTCTGTTTGAATACACTTCGATAACATCTACATGAGTACATGCAAAACAAGCTTGCTAAGAATGCAAGATATGAAAGAGATGTTAAACATTGTTAGACTTGGAGAGTCTATATTTCTAGCATTGTTTGACACATTTCAACAGGCAATAGATGTTCTTGATGAATAAGAACCTTGGGTCATTTGTGAGTTGTGACAATGATGGGACATCCATTTAATTCTTCATTACTTTTTAAACACATTCATTTCGTTTTTAACTGTCACTTCTACTATTTAAAAAGTTATATAAGATTATTAGTTTTTTTAGAATTAAAAACTAAAAGCTAATTAGATATTTCACACATCATAATAAGGTAGCGCTTAGTTTTTAATAAAATTCGAAGGATTATCTCGATCCTTTTCTTTTAACTAGTAGGGTTGAATTTAGGTTTACATACTATATTAAGAAACAAAAACTAATTATGATCATTCAAACTTTGTATACAAGGAAACTAAAAACAAGCCATTCATTTGAGTCCAATACCCTGAGAAAAAGTTGTGATTGTCTAACTTAATCTACATTTATCTCCACTAAATTTGTGATTATCCAAACCATAGGCTGCAAAATTGAACACATTTGGTCCACCCATCTTGACCTTTTTTAGTAGCCTCAACAAATATTGGTGGACTCTCTCGAACCATGGCTCGAGCCATGGTCTTGATCATATGGGCGTACCATTGGTTTCTTTTAGCCACCATTACGTGCGTAAATGGTCTAGGCGTGAATTGGGGTACTCAAGCATCAACACCCTTGGATCCTAAGTATATCGTCCAAATGCTTAAAGACAATAAGATCAAGAAGGTGAAGCTTTTTGATTCAGACCATTGGACCGTTAGCCACTTTGCTGGGACAGGAATAGAAGTCATGCTCGGTATCCCTAACCTTCATCTCAAAAAGTTTAGCAAGGATTATGATGCTGTCCAAGATTATGTTAGGGAAAATGTTACCGATCATTTGCGTGATCATGGAGGTGTTAATATCAAGTAAGATGATCGACAATATATGCCTGCTTTTTATGCATACTGTTTATATATACACGACTTTGCACTGCAAAGAAACAATTTTTGTGTGTAATATGTTTGGAAAATATTGCAAATAGGCAACCCCCTACTTTTCCTTTCACAATCAATTAATCATATTCCCAATAGTTCAAAAAAAAAAAAAAAAAAAATTCTTGCTTCAGGGTATGATATATCCTCATATATGTTTATATATATATAGATATATACATCAATGATGAATACATAATACAGGTATATAGCAGTTGGAAATGAACCATTTTTGAAAGCATACAAAGGAGCCTTTGAGAAAACTATTTTTCCAGCCCTAAAAAACGTACAAAAGGCACTAAATGAAGCTGGGCTAGGAAAAAAAATCAAATCCACAATTCCTCAAAATGCAGATGTTTATGATTCTGGTTCACAAGGGCCATCAGCAGGAAATTTCAGGCAAGATATCAGAGATGTAATGGTTCAAATATCGAGATTTCTCGACCAAAACAACTGCCCTTTTATGGTAAACATATACCCTTTCCTTAGCCTCTACGAAAACGATGATTTTCCAATGGAGTTTGCTTTCTTTGATGGCGGGGGACAAGGTGTTCAAGACGGAAACATTAGATACACGAATATGTTAGACGCTAACCTTGACACATTAACGTATTCTCTAAAGAAAGCCGGCGTACGCAAGCTTAAAATCGTTGTAGGAGAAATAGGATGGCCAACAGATGGCCATAAACAAGCCAATGTAAAAATTGCACAAAAGTTCTATGATGGATTGTTAAAGAAACTAGCAACAAACAAAGGAACCCCATTACATCCTGGTTACATTGAAGTTTATCTTTTTAGTTTAACAGACGAAAACCAAAAAAGTGTCGCACCAGGTTACTTTGAGCGTCACTGGGGGATTTTTCGGTATGATGGACAACCAAAGTTTGCTATAGATTTTTCGGGACAAGGTAATGAAAAGATGCCGGTGGGTGCGAAAAATGTGAAGTATTTAGATCATCAATGGTGTGTTTTGAATGAAGATATGAGGGATATGGGTAGATTGAAGGCTGCAATGGATTATGCATGTAGTAGGGGTGATTGCACTAGTCTTTCGTATGGATCAACATGCAATAAACTTAGTGCAAATAAGAATGTATCATATGCATTCAATATGTATTTTCAAATGAATGAACAAAGTGTGGAGGCTTGTGATTTCAATGGGGCTGCAAAGCTTACCAAAAAAAATTATTCTACCCAAGAGTGTCTTTTCCCTCTTGAGTTAATGAGTGGTGCAACCAATAAGCATCAAGGGATAACTTTTTTACTTGTTTTAGTTAGCTTAATGGTGTTATTCTAAGTAAGGGTAGCTATCTAGTAGATAGATTTTGTTACAGATAGAAAGAAAGTAGGAATTTGTTTTGTAGATTAGATGCAAGAAATGTTAGGTTAATATATGTAACTATTATTTGAATTATTAGCACTAATAGGGAATTCTCAAGAATTCCTTGGAATTATAATTTGAATTCCATTCGTAACCATGTTTGATTGGATATATGATGAAATTGGAATTTCAAACTTTCCAACAAATTCCTTTAAACACTGAATTTGGAATTCTTTCCAAATAGCCATTGAATGTGAATGTTTCACATTCCAATAGAATTCCCTCATGTTTACTAAGAAACCCTCAACAACTAAAAACCAAAATAATAAGATATCTAATATGATTAGTCGTCATGTTTGGCCTCTTACTGCCGGATATTGATATTCATCACCATCCACCACCATCACGGAAAAAGGACCGTCAACATCCACCACCGCCGACCGCCATGGTTGTTCAGACTGTCGAAGATTACCTTGACGATATATGGAAACAACCATAGATCTTCATTACACTCTAAGGACAAGATGGAAACAGCCATGAATCTTCGTTATAGCCATAGATCTGCCGGAAAAACCTTTAATTTTAGACAGACGGTAACGTCGGGCAGAAATACAAAAGATGTATGTGTGTAGAAAATAACATGTGCCTAGAGAAGAAGATGAATCATTTTTGTTTATATTGGTTGGTGTAATAGTTTAGGTAGATACAAGATTTGACCGTTAAAGCTATCTATACTATCTATATAAACAAACTCCCTCTCTCAAAATTCAACACTCTACCTTTAAAATCTCTAATTTACCCTTTTAATCTATACTAACATCAAACACTTTATCCCTAAAATTCCAAAAATACCCTTAAAAAAAACCCTTACGCGTGTCTTTTCCCTTCCCCGCAGTTGCTCACATAGTATACCAAAAAAACACACATGTGTTACTAAATTTAATAATAAATCAACGTAAAAATTGCTCACTCTAAAACAACAACGGCGGTTTGCACTTTCAGCCGGACTAAGAAACACTTGAGTTGAATCATACATTCATATAATAACACGGTACCATTACTTAACTATCATTTTTTTCCTATGTCCCGCCGCATAGCGCGGGTACAAAGCTAGTCTTAGATGAAACTATATACCATTATGGTTTTCGTGCTTTCCACTTATATTCGAGTAAATTATACGGATGGTATCCGAATTATACCATATATTATTCTTTTGAATCATATTCAAACTTTCATTTTTTAACTCGGACTATACCCACGTGTATCATGTGTAATTTACAATAAATATTACCAATTTTAAAATTTACATCATTCATATTCATGGGTTAGGTTCAACTGAAAAAATGCAAGTTTGAGTATTGTATGAACGTATTTTCCAATGTTTGTATAAAAAAGGTAATATATAATATATTTCAGGTGTCATACGCGATCCATCTAATTATTTAGTTCAATAATACTTCAATGAACTTGTTTTTCTCATGTATTTTGAGATATATTTTAAGTTCCAAAGTTAGAATCAGATGTAATTATATTTATCTTTACTAATAGAGAATTCTCTTTTTCTAAATTTCAAATTACAAACCTAAATTACCATTCTTCCTTATTCACTAATTTAAAGATCTCTACGTAATATACCTATAATACCCTTAAATCTCAACCAATCATTTCTCTCTCTCTCCAAATCCCAACCACTCATTTTTTTTTCCTTCTCTTCCATAAAACATTTTATTTCTCTAATTCATTCAAAATATTTTATCTCAAAAACCACATATCGATAAGTTATAAAAATTATATGGGTGTTCTTGTCATGCTCTTTCATTAGAGATGTTATTAGATATACTTTCGATGAACTTTTAAATTCAAGAGCGGAGCCCATACGAATAAGGAATTTGGCTATCACACTCATGGCTACTTTATCCGGATACTATAAAATTGGGGAAAAAAAATTTAAGAGAAAATTACATTTTTGGTCCCTTAAGTTAGCAAGATTTTCAGTTATTGCCCTTAAGTGAATTATTTACAGAAAAACCCCTGAAGTTGGTCAATTTTTTCACTTTTCACTCCGCAAACAAACGCCATCTATATGGTCCGTTAAGCGAGGGGCATATTCGTCATTGTTCTCCTCCTTCTTCTTCCATACTCAAAATCATCAGCACATTCATCCTTTCACTAGCTAATCATTTTCAATAAAAAAAAACCTTATAAAACAAAAACACATCTCTATCCCTAACATATATAATATACATGTAACTTGATGGGTATTCATCCAACAAGGCCACAATCCACGACTCACATATTTCTGTTTTTTCATTCCTAACATTTGTTGACTTGTGAGAATAAACCACCAACACTTACTTTTCATTTAAAAGATATGTGGACTTCATTAATGAGATAATACCAAAAAAATTCAAGATTTCACAACACCAGAAAGTAAACACATTACTTGATCGTGGTTGAATCCGAAAACAAACACATCGCATCACTAACGGTGGCATAAAATTTGGTGTTATGAGATTTCGCTTTGCAAATCTGCCTGAGTCTTCACCAGTCCTCGATCTTGGGCTACTATTGTTTCTTTCCTCCCTATTTTTACACCATCATCATCGTCTTACCACCATCTCTGCCCTCCCTCTCCCTCTCCATCTTCTTCTTTTTCTTCGATCTCTCACCGGAATACCCAATATTCAGATCTGAAAAAAAAAAAAATCTTGGCTAATATTTTTTTATTTTAATTATATAGTTTTAAGTGATGTTAACTATATATTTGTGAAAATATAATTATAATTATTCCTATTGTTGGTTTTTGTATTGGTGAAATATATACATAGATCTAAATTTTGGGTTAAATTTTTGATGGATGGATAGATGTGTGATATAGATATGTAAGAATGTATTTATTTGATTTGGATTTGGATTAAATCTGGAAATATGTTATTGTTGGTCTTGATTGTATATGAATACAATGATGATGATGGTTGCTGGTGTTGAACGAGAACAAGAAGAACAACGAAATGACAAAGCTGCCCCTCACTTAACGGACTAAGTAGACGGCGTTTGTTCACGGAGTGCAAAGTGAAAAAGTTGACCAACTTCAAGGTTTTTTTTGTAATTAATTCACTTAAGGGCAATAACTGAAAATCTTTCCAACTTAAGGGACCAAAAATGTAATTTTCTCAAAATTTAATTGAAAGTTTGAAACTGTGCGTAAAACCCCGTTTCTGGCTTCATTTGCATAAATTCGATTAATTGAATTTGAGTTTCAGGGTTTAGGGTTTGAATTGTCACACTAAAATGGCAGCTTGTTCTATCAACACTTTATCACTCCATTATCCCACAAAAATTCACCAATTTCCCAATTCTCATAAACATTCTCTTCTTCATTTCAATCCAATTCTCAACCTTTCTTCAAAACCCACTTCAATTATCACATTTTACAACAAACCCATCTCAAAGTACCCCTTAATCATCTCTACACATCCACCCCACAAAGGAATCACCAAGATTTTGTCAGAAAAGATTGTTTTTTTACTTGTTGGGTCATTCATTTTCATGGGGTTTTTCAACAAGAAACCTGTATTAGCACAAACTACTCAAACTCAAAGTCAAACCCAAAGCCAAAGTCAAAGTCAAGAGGTTGATGAGGAAGAGATGATGTATATGAAGTTAGTGGAAGATAATCCAAAAGATGTTGAGATTTTGAAATCTGTGTTTCATTGGAAAATGAAAAGAGGGAAAACTAAAGAGGCTGTTGAGTATGTTGAGAGATTAATTGTTATTGAGCCTAAAGAAGTTGAGTGGAGGCTTTTGCAAGCTTTGTGTTATGAGATGATTGGTGATTATGGTAAAGCTAAGAATTTGTTCAGAAATATTTTGAAAGAAAGACCCCTTTTGCTTAGAGCTTTGCATGTATGTATACTTCTTTTTTTTGGTTATTTCTCACTTTTGTTTAACAAAGTTTAACTGTGACAACAACAACGACGATACCCAATCCCGTATGTGATGAGGTATGGGGGAGGTTGGGGTTGTAACTGAGTCGAGCCTTTATTGAACTACTCAAGCCCAAACTCCGAGCGTTCTAGCTGTATCAAGATTAAAACTTGTCCTTGTTTAATTGGATGTTTATTTCTGTGTCTGTATCTAAACTTGTACTTGTTTGTTGATTTTACTTACTAGGGTCTTTTTGGTCACTATGATTTACTATCTTTTAAGTGGTTACGTTGATCGGTATATTCAAGATTATATAGAGTATCATAACAACGTTTTTTGTGGAATGCCCTACTAGTACAAGCTTTTATGTTTGACTGTTTGTATAATATTAACCTAGAGTACACTTGTATAATTTTTTATCTAGTTTGATGTGGTATGTTCATGGTTAAGTACAAGTTTTTCTATTGTTTGCTATGTCTCATTAGTTAGATTAAGCTTGTGGATTTATGGATTATGATATTTCAAACAAGATTTAATCTAGCAATAACTTTGGTCTTGGTATAATATATGTTTAAATCAAATTGATATATATGATGGTTGAAAGTAGATAGGTGGATTGAAGTTTGGTGTGCAAAGTTCGTAGTATTGCATGCGGATTCATCTAGATTGAGAAAAGAGGATTTTTAGTTTGGACAACTCATGGTATACATGTTACTCTACTGGTTTTATTTTTCACCGTGTCTATCTTTTTTCTTTTTAGGGCCTTGCTATGGTAATGCATAAGAATCTAGAGGGACCAGCTGTGTTTGAGATGCTGAATAAGGCTTTGGAAATTGCTCGTCAAAGGAAAAAAGTCTCAGATGAAAGGAATATTAGAATACTAATTGCACAAATGCATGTTGTGAAGGTCAAAATTTTATCCCTATTAATGAATATTGTTAGTTATACTTCTTACATTTTACCATTTTGTAATCTAATACTTGGACGACATATATTGATTAATTTTTTATTTTAACATTTTATCTTGCCTTCATCTGCACTATCCAGGGGGAGTTGGATGATGCGTTGAAACTATTCAAAGATCTTATAAATGAGAATCCCAGGGACTTTCGTCCCTATCTTTGTCAGGTGCTCATTTTTATGTTCTGAACTTATAGTTTTATTTATTACTAATTTACTATTTGTGTGTGTTTTGGCTGATGATGCTTTACTAGTTCTGTTAAGATTGGGAAAAGATAGTAGTAGGTGCATTTCTTTTCATGTAATTTCATCATCTACTGATGAGAACTACGTTCGTCAATATAATCTACATCTAGTATACATTTCTCATGCTAAGTTAGGCAGGAACCAGTTAGGAGTACATTGGCTAGAAATAGAGTTTTCTACCACATTCCAAGAGGAGAGAATGTTATAAAGGGCCTTGAGAGGAGCTAGGCAGTTGAGGAACATAGTAATTAAGTAACATAAAGATATAGTTACCTTCAGATTGCGTAAATATATGAAAGTTTCATTTTTGATAAGCTATGTATAATATTAATATTTCAAATGGCTGTTTGCAATACTTCATTATGCCATGTTGTTTTCAACTAGACTCAAGATGTTACGCTGTAAGATAGAAGCTAATATCTACCTTGCCGCTTTTTTATTTTTTTTAGAACGGCTAAAAACTTTATTAAATAATGACTGGACTAGCTAGATACTAGCCGTAAAAAAAAAATACATATTCTAGAAATACAACTAATTACACAATCTAGAATACTCGAAACTTTAACTGCGAGGATTGCAAAAAGGATTGAAAAAACTTGTGCCAATTACAGTTACCCGAGACAAAAGAAAAATACATATTCTAGAAATACAACTAATTACACAATCTAGAACCTACTCGAAACTTTAACTGTGAGGATTGCAAAAAGGTTGAAAAAACTTGTGCCAATTACAGTTACCCGAGACAAAAGAAAAAACCTCACCCACGAAGGCCGAGCCACCTGTTTTTACTTCGTGGTGTTTTCGATGCAATCCCATACAAGTTTCGAGGACAACACTAGCAATCGACCAAGCTTTAGCAAAAAACTAAATACAAACATGACCCAGCCGACAAGAGAAAGTGAGACTCAACAACCTTCATCCGATAACGGATACGCATTCCAATTCTCCCACGTAACCTGACACTTCTTATCATGGCTACCAATCCATAAGTAAGAAGACGTAAAATTCTCCATAGTTCATAAAATCCTCTAATAGGATTCACCCAAAGATCTTGGTACTTAATAATATTTTATTTGTTTACTGCATTTAAACTAGGCCAAAGTCATTTGGTAGTTATCAAATATTCTTAGCATTTTTTGGTGATAACTTAAACTGAAACTATGTTTTTTCAAGCTTTTTTCTAAACTTTTTAAGAAATACAGTAGTTATTCACTTGTCTTATTTGGTGAATATACATTATGCAAGTGATTGCTTGAACTTGATACGAGTCAGAAATATAAGATTTTCACATCATTGTAAGTATTTGTGTAAATGTGTTCAGGGTATCTTTATGTTTGGTTAATTGGCTCTTTAGTACTCTACTTACACTTATCAACAATTTTGTGATGCAAAGTGTTTGCTTGGCTTATATTTTACATGTTATATAAGTTACTTGGGCACGTGTTGTTCATATTACTTTATTTTCTCCCAGATGTTGCATTTTCCAGCCAACAAACAAAGTGACTTGAACCAAATGCCCTCTTTTAAAGAGATATTATGCTAGTGCTCGGTAAGGATAAAGTTGTACATAAATGTGAGTTTTGGGCAAGAGAGTGAGAAAAGTGTGCAAAAATTGGAGCGTGAGGAAAAGTGACCATGTAATTAAATTTAATAGTATTAAGTGGCAATACGTTAACATTTCCATATCCATATACAGCTGATTCTTTTTAGTCCTAACTTTATCAAGGGAAAAGTGGTCAAATCACTTCATTTTGAGGTAGCAAAGTAGAATTTTGAACACAAGTACTCTGCTCATGAAGTGCTTTTGTATTAAGTCAAAGTGTGCTTTAGATGCTAAATCAGGTCCCACACTACCATAGCATCAAGGGTGTGTAACGTACTACCCAACTGTAAAGTTGATCACTTTAACGCCTTGACTCAGTTGACTCCTTCATGTGCGCATCACCTGAGTTGTTTCTGATATATATTGATACGAGAATTACTAAAACCACTTGCCTTCTATACATTTCCATTAGGGAACTAATATTGGTACCCATTCTTTTCTATATTTTTACCACAATGTACAAGTAACCCAACATACTGTACAAGTAGTTTATAGACAGTTGTGGTAAATTAATTAGCGAGAGTGGTACCAATATCAATTTTCCAAATTTATGGTGTATGCAACATCTTTAGTGGTTCAGGGTATTCTAATGAAATCAAAGAGAAGGAAGGGGTGAACTGCGGCAGCTGAGGCAAGGCCTAGAATAATCGACTTTTCAAGTTTATGGTAGTATGATTCACTTTTTATCGTTCTGGGTATTGTGAGACCTAAACATCTCCAAGGTGGCCTGTGGCCTAGTGGTAAGGCGTCTTGAAGTTCTCAGCAGAGCGCCCAAGTTCAATCTCACTGGTAAAGTAGTAAACATATTGGGATGGTCAAGGAAACGGCCACGGGAATATTTGTTAGGCCGCACACATCAGGGCTAAAGGCTCTATTTTCTCAGGGTAGGGTAGTCTAAACAGGGATCCCTCTCCGTTTACGATATTGCGAGATCTTGCTGACCAAATTGAGAGTATTAAAATACAATGTGGTCATTACTATTCAGAGTATCTTATAGCTGGTAGTTTTAATTATACTCAGTGCATAGCCAAACAAATATGCTCACCCATTATTATACAAGAATATGGGAAATTTTTGTATAAAGAATTAATCTAATTTCGAGTTACAAAACATCTTCTTTTGTTGCCAAATGCTGTATTCATTGCTTTGTAAGTATCAAAAATTTGAAGAATCACTTGAGAGACACATGCACTGACATTCAAAAATGTGTTGTTATGTAGGGAATCATCTATAGCCTTCTTGATAAAAAGGAAGAAGCCGAAGAACAGTTTTTGACATACCAAAGTCTCCTGCCAGATGAATTTCCTCAAAGAGGATTCCTAGATGATGTTGTTTTGGCAGCAAAAAGAGAAATACGACAAAGGCACAAGAAAGGTGTGAAACCCGAGTTTTTATACAAGAAATAAATACCCGGTTGCGATGTTAGCCAGATGTCACCAAGCTGATGGTGTCATGTTCTTTGTTGTGACTTCCCTTTTCCTAGTTGAAAATAGATTAGGTTAGCAACTTTTGTATCATGTAGTTAAAAGTATCTGGTTTCAAAAAGAAGTATTCTTTGGCAAGTGTTTATACTTTCATATATCTAATTTATAGATCAGTTTTTCCACCCTCCTACTTTCTGCCGCGAAAAGTAAATAGCTACGTGTGTCATGGTCTTATTGTATTATTTGGTGTAACGTTTATGTAAGCCTTTTCATTTGTGTTTAAAACATGTAACATATGTATCTCATTTGTATGTTAAATCGACAAAAGATATATAAAACGAGCCACATGAACCCATTAGTTAGCACACTAAGTTTGTTTGACATCACCTCACAAGCACAAGGATTGTTTCAAACAGGTACGGCACTGGGAAGGGGCAAACCCGACCTCTGTCTTGGGCCTCGCACCCCTTTAAAAAAAAAAAAAAAACAAAACGGATAAATGGTTAACCTTGAAACATTTTTTTTATATATATATTTGAATTTTTTAGGGATATAAGTATTTTTTCACTAGTTGTAATGGGTATTTAATTTTCAGGACCGGTCATGATTTCAAATATTAAAATCTCCAAATCTTTGACGAAGGTACCAAGTTGACCATTATTTTGGCCTTTTAGGTTGTGTTATGCCAACATTAAATAAAGGGATAATAAGATATGAATGCAACCACTTACGACAAAATGGTTATGTAATGTAGTGACCTACTCGGTTGGCTATATGATGTAATATCTTTCACTTTTCGGGTTATGTGATGTATCGTGTTACCTGTTGTAAAGGTTACCGGTCACCACACTGCATTACATAGTCATATTCTCATAGGTGGTTACATTCGTATATAGATATAATCATACACTTCGTAATAGAACTTGAAACAGGTGCCAATCGACTCAGTTGTGATTTCAACACAACCCGTAGCCAAAAATCAACTGTCAAACACTTCGCTGGAAAATATGGCAACTCGTCGAAAATGGTGTTGCCGGAGATTGTGTCATTTGGAAAATGGTATTATGGTGGTTGCGAGTGTTGGTTGTTAAGTTTTTTCTTTCATGTTCATCTTCTATAATCTCTATTGATATATGTAATTTTTATATGTTGAATTGAGTTTATATGGAAAGATTAAATTGGATTTTGGGTTGATTTGTTTCGTTGAATTGCAAGTGGATTTTGATTTCGGAACTAGAATTGAGTTTATATATACTTGAGCTACTGTTAACTCCCGATTTTGAGTTTATATGGAAATATATTGGTTTAATACGTATTCAAGAATGGTATTGCCGGAAATCGGAGAAGATGATAGGAGTGTAAATTTTTCGGATATATTACATAACCATTTTGTCATAGGTGGTTACATTCGTATGCCATTATCCCTTAAACTATTACAAAATTACCTGTTACAACTTGCAGTACCCGGTAACATACATCACATAGCCCAAAAAACATAAGTGCATACATTACATAGCCACCCGAGTAGGTCACCACATTATATAACCATTTTGTCGTAGGTAGTTACATTCGTATGCCATTATCCCTTAAATAAATTTTGAAAGATATATTGTAGTAATTGGTAAGGATGATGGCAATAGTCACTGATAGCCAGGAACGTATATACCCGAAAAAATGAACCCGAACAGACAAGGATTATGTCAAGTTACAGCCACACCCCTTGACTTCTTCGTTGGGCAGTTACTAGATTGATACAATTGCTACAAATTCACCACAATTTATCAATAACTAGCTTTCAACGATCACCTCTTAATTTTGCCAAAAATTAAGATAGCAATGAAAATTGATGCAGAAATAAAATTGACAACCAAAAAACTCCTCCCTTTCATTGCCGTTTTGGTTTACATAATACCAAAAGAAAAGATAACTGCTTCCCCCACTAAAGCCTACACTTGTAGAATTAAAAATAACTACCTGACTAAGTCTTCATAGACTAATTAAAATAAATAAAAAGCAAACAAGAATAATAAAATATGCATGAGTAGACGTGGGTAGAATAACACAAATAATAACAGCTATAAGTGACTTCAAGTGTCAGCTTTCCCTCTGATCAAATTGACCCAACTGTGATCCTCTGTATTTGGGCTGATCAAATTTGTGGTTGGACTATCCATGAGAGCTGCGGGCCTATCATCCTCTCCTTCTTCAAAAAAGTTTGTCCTCAAACTTGGAAGGGGGTCTTCTGGGTCATAGTAAGGCTGAAGATCTGCAACATTGAAGGTAGCAGCAACTCCATAGGAACCTGGGAGATCGATCTTATATGCATTGTCATTAACTCTAGCAAGAACCTTAAACGGACCATCAGACCTTGGGCTCAATTTAGACCGACGTTTAGAGGCAAACCGTTCCTTTCTTAAATGCACCCACACCAGGTCACCAGGTTGAAAAAGCACATGCTTGCGTCCCTTATTGCGACGATACTTAAAGAGCTCATTACTTCTTGTAATCCGATCAGAAACCTTCTGGTGAATATCCTTAATATTGGTAGCTAAATCGCTGGCCTCCTGATTGAATTTAGAAGTGGTATCAAGTACAACTAAATCTAGAGGTGTGGAAGGATTCATACCATAAACTACTGTAAATGGGTTGTACCCAGTTGTCTTATTAGGTGCATGGTTATATGCAAATTCAACATGTGGTAATAACTCTTCCCATTGCTTCAGGTTGGTAGTAATGAGAGATCGTATGTAACACCCCAACAAGGCGGAATAATGGGATATTACAAGAAAAGCACAGCATGACATGGAAATTAAGTAGAGACAAATCTAGATGCATTAAAAGGATTGGTAATCCATACACTTTAATCAAATACAAGTCCATGACCATTCAAAAATACATAAGGAGCACGACCATCAAACGTTTACAAAAGAGAGTACAAAAGATGGCATATGATCCTAAGCATAACCCATAAGCGGGGATAATGAATCACAGATCCACAGTAAGTCCAAGTCCAATCCTAGCATGCAAACCATCAATCATCAACCGACACGCCTTCCAATTACCTGATCACCTGAAAAGTGTACTAAAACGTGTCAACATAAAGTTGGTGAGTTCGTAGATTTAGATAAAGAGATCAAATGTGTCGGGATAGCAACCGTTAACGTTACACGAGGATTAGTATACCTAATCATGTCCACACAAATCAACGCAAGTCAACGTTTAACAATATTGATAACCGGCACGACTTACATGATGAACAATGCATAAAATACGTTTCCTGACATGACTTACATAATGAATAATGCGTAGTAACCGGCACGACTTACATGATAAACAATGCGTAAAAATACATTCCTGGCACGACTTACATAATAAATAATGCGTAATAAACCGACACGACTTACATGATGAACAATGCGTAATCATAACACATGCAATCCCGTGAACAAGCAAAACAAGTAAGTAACCATCATCTTGTTCAATATCATAATCAATCATATCAACTAACAAGCATTTAACAAACGAGTACACTTTCCACCCCAAATAATGTAAACGTAGGGGCTACGAAACTCACCTTTGCTTTAAGCGTTGGTAGAAGGTGACTAAGCGGATAAGCGGGGAGCACAACGGTCACAAACCTATTATATCACATTAAATCCTCACATTATGGATTACGTTACATTATAAGTCACCCTAGGTCATTACAAGACACCCCAAGGTCGGACGTCGGATACACGATTGGAGAAACGAGGGACTCGGGAAAAATGGTGATAGCTTCTCATAAAAAGGATGATACTAAGAGAAACTAGACTCTCATACAATTCTAACGATAGGTCATACACCTAAAACGGACTTACGGATCAAAAGTTACGATCGAAACAAGGTAAGCGAGTTTCTGGAGGATAGGTGCGACGCACCAAAATGCTGGTGCGGCGCACCAAGTGAGGGATGCGGCGCATTTTTTCCCCAGAAACCTCAACTAGACTTTGGTGCGGTGCACCAAGGAGGAGGTGCGACGCACCGATGCCCAGATCAGTTCCAAAACATGCCAAACACGAACCAAACTCAATTTTTGACATCCAAATTGATTTGTGGTGCTTCAAGGTTCATTTTTAGGCTTAAACAAACATCATTGAGTATAAACAAACATGTTTCATCAAACAAATTCAATCCTTTAACACAATTACATGTGCAAATCGTTCTTGACCCAAACTAACCCTAATGAAACCCTAATTGGACCCATTTCAAGTTTTAGCCCGATTTTGACCAAGGGTTTCTTAGATATGACTGGTAATGACGTTATAAACATAAAAGAAAGGATTTAAGACGAATTTAACTTACCAAGAGAGTCGAAATCTTCCAAATTCGGGTTTAGGGCAAAAACTTGGATGAACACCTTTAAATCTTGATTTCTTTGAAGAGTAAAGATTATTGTTGTTATTGTTACTAGATTTAGTTAAATTTGATATAAAAATACAAGTATTTGGTGAAATTAAATGTTGAATTTATGAAGATTAGAGGTGGTGGTTGAAAGAGAGGGGAAAGGAGTAATGAGGGAGAGAAAGAGGTGGGTAAGGAAAAGATAAGGGAAAGAAATGAAGTGTGGAGATGGGGGGCTGGGGTGAGGCCGGCCTAGGGAGTCCATTTTTGGGCTCCCGCTCCGCTAAATTCGACAAATAGCTAAACGTTAACCATTTAAACGCTAACACGAGACCGTTTACATAATTAGACTTCACATTACGTTACTATGCAACAAAGCGTTCGATAATTCATGTAAATTAACAAATTCGCTCATTTTCAAATATCATTTAGTTACAAGTCAATTAAGTAAAAAAAAAAAAAAAACACGAATGTTACATCGTAGCAGTGCACCGAGCGTCCGATTAGTAACTTCTGTTTGGCCATCGGTTTGAGGATGATGGGAAGCGCTGAACTTGAGTTTAGTACCCAATTTACGCCATAAAGTAAGCCAAAAGTGGCTGAGAAACTTGACATCGCGGTCACTAACTATTGAATTTGGTAGCCCATGTAAATGAACTATCTCCTTGAAGTAAAGATTAGCAATCTGAACTGCATCATTTGTAGTATGACAGGCAACAAAATGAGCCATCTTTGAAAACCGATCGACAACTACCATGATTGAATCCTTTTGTCGTTGTGTCTTTGGTAACCCGATAATAAAATCAATGCTCACATCTTCCCAAGGAGCATTGGGTACTGGCAGCGGCATGTACAAGCCATGCGGATAGGAATGACTTTTAGCACGGTGACAAGTTAAACAACGACGAATATAATGCTCAACATCTCGAGCCAACTTAGGCCAGAAAAATTACAAACGCAAGAGATGAATTGTTTTGTCAATACCAATATGAGCAGTTAACCCCCCTTGATGGGTTTCTTGAATTAGAACAACGTGGATGCTATGCTTTGGAATGCATAATTGTTGACGTTTGAACAGAAATCCATCACTGATGTGGTACTGTCCAGTAGCATGTAGCTGGCATCTTGTGTAAATTTCTCCAAAATCATAATCATTAACATACTCCAGCTTAAGAAGATCAAACCCACAAAATTTGGGATGAAGTGAATTAAGGAGAAAATACCTTTGAGACAAAGCGTCTGCTCCCTTATTAAGCTTGCCTAACTTATGCTTGATTGTAAAGTTGAAGGCCTGTAAAAACTCCACCCATTTAGCATGGCGGGGTTGAAGTTTATGATGTCCTTGTATGTACTTTAGAGCCTCGTGATCTGAATGTAAGATGAATTCACTAGATATGAGGTAGTGTTGCCAATGATCGAGGGCCCGAATAATAGCATAAAACTCCTTGTCATAGGTTGAATACTTGCGTTTTGCCTCGTTCAGTTTCTCACTAAAATATGCAATTGGTCGTCCCAATTGAGACAAAATGGCCCCGATTCCTACACCTGATGCATCACACTCTACTTCGAATACCTCATCAAAACACGGTAACGCCAAAACAGGGGTCGATGACAACTGTCTCTTTAACTCATCGAAGGCTGCTTGAGCCTGATCGTTCCACATGAACTGTTTGAGCTTTGTAACCTCAATCATAGGAGCAATGATGGTGCTAAAACCCTTGATAAATCTTCGGTAAAAAGAGGCCAGACCATGAAAGCTCCGAACTTGTTGTATGGATTGTGGTGCTGGCCATTCTTTGATTGCCTGAATCTTACTCTCATCCACCTATATCCCTTGGGCTGATACAATGTAACCAAGAAAGACAACTTGGTTAGTAAAAAAATGGCACTTTTCCAAATTACCATATAACTTTTCCTGATCAAGAACTTCAAACAACTGTTTGAGATGGTACTGATGCTCCAACTCTGTCTTACTATACACCAGAATATCGTCGAAATAAACCACAATGAAATGTCCCAAAAATGGTTTTAAAACATGATTCATCAACCGCATAAATGTACTAGGCGCATTTGACAAACCAAATGGCATAACAAGCCACTCATAAAGCCCTTCTTTTGTCTTGAATGCCGTTTTCCACTCATCTCCTTCAAAGATCTGAATTTGATGATACCCACTTCGAAGATCAACTTTAGAGAAAACAGTAGCACCATAAAGCTCGTCTAATATATCATTCAAACGGGGAATGGGAAATCGGTACTTTATAGTGATCTTATTTATTGCTCTGCTATCCATACACATCCGCCAGTCACCGTTTTTCTTTGGTACCAGTAGTGTTGGAACTGCACAAGGGCTTAACGACTCACGTATGAGCCCCTTTTCTAGTAATCCCTCGACTTGCTTTCGTATTTCAGCAGTTTCTTGGGGATTGGTTCGATATGCAGGTTTATTTGGTAAAATGGATCCGGGGATCAGATCTATTTTATGTTGAATTGAGCGGGCTGGGGGTAAACCAGTAGGTATTTCGGTGGGGAACACTTGGCTATAAAAGTTCAAAAGGGATTGTAAATATGAGTGTGGGTTGGTTGGTGTTACAAGGTTAGGCTGTTCCATTTCCAGCAAAATAAAATCTTTAATGGGTTTGTACTCGTGGTGATCTGATTGTAATAATGTGGTTAGGGTGGGTTGATTCGTAGTAGGGGCTGGTATTACTGGGGATATAGGGGTAAGGGTGATTTTATGTTTTTGGTGAACAAAAGAGTAAGTATTGTGGTATCCATCATGGATTGCTCGACGGTCAAATTGCCAGGGACGCCCAAGTAATACATGGTAGGCGTCCATTGGTACAACATCACACCAGACCTCATCACTATACAGTTTACCAATGCTAAATAAAAGTACTACACGATGAGAAACACGAATACCTTTCTCCTTTTTCAACCATTGAGTCGTGTAAGGTGAAGGATACAATTCTGTTGCAAGGTTCAATTTGGTCACTAGGGTTTGAGAGGCGACATTGGTACAGCTACCACCATCGCTAATCAGAGAACACACCTTCTGACCAATGGTTCAACGAGTTTGAAAAATCGATTCTCGTTGTGATAACTCATTCGGAACAAGGGTGGAGGCCATAGCTCGTCGTACAACCAAACATTCTCCTTCATCAGGTCCAACAACCTTCTCATCAAGCTCATTAACTGAAGGCTGAGATGTACCCGATTCACACTCATACTCATAACCACCTGATAGCTCGTAATCAATGATTGAAGCAATACGTTTGTTAGGACATTCTGATGCTATGTGACCTAACCCTTGACAACGAAAACATTTGCGTGGGGCACGAGGGGTTTCCGAAGTAGGTATGGTAGTGGGTACGTTTTTGATGGATTGGACAGATTAGGTTTCAAAGTGGTGGGTTTTTGGTAATTGTTGGGTTTAAAAACTGGGCGAGTTGGTTCAGATTTTCCTTTGACCCTAAACTGAAGGTCAACCTTATGGGCTAATATAGTGAGCTCTGCTAGGGTATGATAAGTATGGAGTTCAACTACATTTGCTATCTTAGTTTCCAGTCCTCCAAGATACCTGACCAACGTCTAAGGATCGTCTGCTGGTATATCACACTTCATCAGCAAATATTCAAATTCCCGTGAATATTCTTCAGCAGTACCTGTGCCTTGCTTCAAAACGTGCAATTGGGCAAAACTGTTTTGTACATAATATGTGGGAAGGAATTTCTCTTTCAACCTTTTTTTCATTTTTAACCACGTTTGAATCTTTTCTTTCCCGGTTCGTTCTCGCTGCAAACAGACATTTGACCACCATATGGATGCATATTTGCGAAGTTTGAGAGCAACAATCTTAACTATATGTTCTTCTGAGGTCTGTTTATAATCAAAAACTCGTTCTACGGTTCTTAGCCACTCAACAAACTCATCTGGGTCCAATTTACCGTCGTACTCGGGAATATCAACTTTGATATCATTCGGGTGCCAACCAGAATATTCCCTACTCCCGCCGGTACCTAACCCACTAGCGCCTCCTGAATTGACTTCTTCCTCAACTCGTTTATTTTGAGAAACTATGAGTTCTTGAACTTGATCTTGCAAAGCCTTAACCTGTTGTGTCATTTCTCTTCGATCAGCTTCTAGGGCTTCAGCAATCGCTTTCTTCATTTCACTCATACTTCGGGTATCCATGCTCTGATACCAGATGATAGCCAGGAACGTATATACCCGAAAAAATGAACCCGAACAGACAACGATTATGTCAAGTTACAGCCACACCCCTTGACTTCTTCGTTGGGCAGTTACTAGATTGATACAATTGCTACAGATTCACCACAATTTATCAATAACTAGCTTTCAAAGATCACCTCTTAATTTTGCCAAAAATTAAGATAGCAATGAAAATTGATGCAGAAATAAAACTGACAACCAAAAAACTCCTCCCTTTCATTGCCGTTTTGGTTTACATAATACGAAAAAAAAAAAAAAACTGCTTCCCCCACTAAAGCCTACACTTGTAGAATTAAAATAACTACCTGACTAAGTCTTCATAGACTATTTAAAATAAATAAATAAACAAACAAGAATAATAAAATATGCATGAGTAGATGTGGGTAGAATAACACAAATAATAACAACTATAAATGACTTCAAGTGTCAGTTTTCCCTCTGATCAAATTGACCCAACTGTGATCCTCTGTATTTGGGCTGATCAGATTTGTGGTTGGACTATCCATGAGAGCTGCGGGCCTATCAGTCACCCTCATGCCTAACTATGCCTGGCCATCTACCAATAATATACTGGCACATCATTTCATGTTTAACTCATTGTTGAAATAAGTAGGACCGTTCAAATCGCGACCAATTCGACTACAAACATGCGGAATCCGATTGTAATCGACTTTGAGATTTCTGTATAATTAACGGACATATATACACGAATTGACAAAGAACCAGAGATAAAAACAGATGTAAAACTCGTAATATATCATTAATCATATGAAATTACACCAAATTGAGTATACATCTGACTGGCACGGGGTATAGATATCTACCCCGTGCGAGATGAATGAAATCTGTTGCAACTAAAATCGTTAAAACACAATTGTAACCTAATTCTAGTATATATAGGCTGTAGGAACGGGCCAAGCTTCTATCTTGTTCATGGGCTTCGACTTCCTTCACACGAACTAGATGCCTAGTGCTGACGTCATCACGTGGTGATGATGACGTCATCATGACCTTGATGATGTCTTCTCTTCATCATAATCGGCCCTTGGAATTGCATTGCAACGGACAATAATCTATGCACGAAACGTTCATCTACACTCATGCCTAGTCATGCCTAACTTTTGGCAACCATGTCTCTCCATGCCTCACCATCCTTTACTCTTTTCCTTCAATCATATTCACACTCTCTCTCATCCCTCCTTAAATCATGAAATATCTCTTTCTCTCTCTCTCTCTCTCTCTTCCATGCCTAAGCGGCAATCCATGCCTGAATCTTCCATGCCTAGTCTATGCCTTGACATTGACGGCAGTATTTGCCTCTAGGTATGAACATGCCTAGCTCCATGCCGCTCCCATTGCCATGATCCTAAAGAGAAAGTATAAGCTATTGGAATTAAAGTGAGAATGTAAAAAAGATACGAGTAATATATGTTTTCTACATTCACTGTATATTACATGTTCTATAAGTGAAACTAGCTTAATACCCGATCACCGAAAACAACCTATTTGATCCTTTTGACCGAAACTATCCATTTGACCCGTCAACCCACTTGACCCCAAGTCAACCCTGTACAGGCCGATTTGATTAACAGCCCTAAAAATTAGGCATGCCAATTCTCGACTCAACCCGAAACCCGATATGAAACCAACCCAAAAAAACCAAGCTAGAGTTGTGAAATCTTGACCAGACAACCTGTCTACCCACTAACCTTATTTTTTTTTCAGGCTAGATTCGGGTTGACTTATTAGATTAATAGGTGCTTCCAACCTTAAAATGTTTTAAGTTTATATAATATTTTTTAATAGGTTGACCCATCTACCTATTTGACCTGTAAACCAACCCGTTTGTCCTGAAATTAACCCGTCAACCAATAACCCATATGACTTGTTTAACCTGGAATTAACACGCCAACATGTCAACCCACCAATGTAACAACCGTGACTTTTGACCCGTTGACTATTTGTGCAACTTGGCAAACAATTTAGTTAGTCATATAATTTAATGTCTTTCGGGGTTCATTTAAGTGCAATGTGTACATATAGAACATTTTGTCGTGCAATTTGGGACTTGTGTGTGTGTGTCGAGATCATTAGTCGTGCTAATCGATGCTTACAATCTAAAAACTATTAAATTAATAACTAAATTAAATGACTTTTGTAAATCAAGGTACAAGCTTGGACGAATAAGCGAGCTTTAGCAAAACGTTAAGTTAAATTATGTTGTGGGTTCATTTTGGCATTTAAGGGTTAACGTTTAGCTATTTGTGGAATTTGGCGGAGCGGGAGCCTACCCTTTTTTGAACTAGGTCAGCCTTCCCCCCTTCCAACTTCACCTCCACCCATTTCATTTCTTATCTTTTCTTTTTCTCTTTTCTCTCCAAGGAACACACACAAACTTATATATCTCCCTCCCTCTAGATTCCTACCTCATAATGGAAGATTAAGCAAGTTTTTGTTGGGAGTTTTCACCATCATCATCATCTTAATAACATATCAAAAGATTCAGTCTTGAAAGTGCAAGGAAACTTCTAATCGGGTCAAATTCGGGTTTGAGCTTTTAGTGTAAGATTGGTAAGTGAAACTCATCCCATAATCATCATTTTATGTTTATTAACTTGTTTTTAACTGACTTCAAGTAAATTCGGGTCACGAATCAGGTCAAAACGCAATTAGGGTTAAATTAGGGTTTTAGAAATGGGTCAAATGTTTTGGGCATGAATTTGATGTTATGATTCGAGATTATGAGATGGATTATGTTTGTTTATGTTTAATTATGATTAACAATGCTTAAAATCGAGTCTTGGATCATCACAAATCATGTTGGAAGTCAAAAATGGTGTTTGGAAGGTGTTTGGATCGTGTTTTAGCTGATCTGGGCAAAGGTGCGCCGCACCTCCTTCATGGTGCACCACACCAAGGTCTCGACTCACCCTTCTGTGCAAAAAATGCGTCGCACCTCCTCCATGGTGCGTCGCACCTTTTCCCTGTACAAGTAAACTTACTTTTCGTTAAACGATCGTAACTTTTGATCCATAAGTCCAATTGAGTCATATGACCTATCGTTGGAATCCTGAGAGAGTCTACTTTCACATGGTTTAGTCCTTTTGATCTTACTCCTTGTCCATTTCTAAAAATGTCGATTCAAAGTGTCTTGGTCATACCCAGGAAAGTCATTGAAGCGTTTGTGGGTTTGTGACTTGACTTGAACTTACTAGACCAACTTGTTTAGGGTTTTTAAAGTTAAAATTGATTGTATTGTGATGTACATTGTTAGGTTGTGGACACGTGGAAATCATTGAACATTTATAGCACGATATTAACTTGTCGCTTTGATTGGAAATCAAGGTGAGTTTCGTAGCTCCCTACTCAATTGAGATTCGGGCTGAAAAGTGTATAACTTTTGTGTGTTGACTTGTTTGAGTGTGCAATTATATGTTTGCTTTGATTTATAACATAGTTCAATTGTGCATACACTTGATTTCTTGATCGAGGATATGACTTGATTGTGCATATGTTTGAGTGTCTTGGGTGATGACATTATGAAGGACAAGTGGACAATTGAGGGACAATGTGTGCATGCGTGAAAACATAGGACTTGTTAGGATACTTGTTGATATCATTATTACTTGTTCTTGCTTATTATGTGTATTATAAATGTCTTGATGTAGTTCATTATGTGAATACACGTGTGAGGGTCTTTGATGGACATGGTTGATATGGAGTCATTGATTGATTGATTTATGGAATTACATGTTGTGTGAAGGTTTTGTAGGGTTCAAGTATGTGATTTGCTGTATGGTTATTGTATATGTATGTTGAGTTGTTATAGGTTAGTTGTGTATATATGGAGGACGGTAATGCCTTTGAAAGGTTGGAGATGTGGTGGGAAGGCTGCGGGTGACCCTATATATAAGCATCAAAGGCCTTTCAAAAGTAGTATCGTACAAAGTATATACACATGGCATTTTTGGCTATGTGTGGACAATGATGGTCACGGATGAACAACTTACATGCAACTGAGTACAATGGGGTACATAACGTGCAATTGAGTGCAATGAGGTACATAACGTGCAATTGAGTGCAATGAGGTACAAAACGTGCAATTGAGTACAACGAGATACATAACGTGCAATATGGTGGACAATTGAGGTGCAATGTGTGCAAATGAAATAAACGGGTACCATACGTACTTGATGACATTTAGATGACATGAGAACATTTGTGAGGCTTGGATGGACATGTTTGAGGTCATAGTACTTGTTGATACTTATTGTTATCGACATTATTTGTCATTGCTCCTTATACGTATTCTAGCTATTGTATAGTCCATTTAAGGGGATCATGTGTGATTAGGTTGTGCCTTGAGCCAACCTAAATTGTGTACTTATGCCTTTTAAGGACTTACTGTAAGTGTGTTCCTTGCTCATTATCCTTGTTTATATTGTGAATGGCTTTGGCATTAATCCTTGTCATTCGCTCCTACAAACTCACCAACCTAGTGTTGACTTTGTTTAGTACACTTTTCAGATATTCAAGAGAATCCAAAATGTGTCGGTTGATTGATGCTTGTGCTAAAGCTTGGGCTTGAACTTACATGGATCCAGGATTCATTTGCCCGTATTTTGCATTTTGCATTATGTACTTATTTGTTGATGTTGGATTCACCGAAGAAATAAAGTTCATGTTCTACGATAATTCCATGCATACGCTATATCTCTTCAGTAGTATTTCGAGCATAACTCGGGGTGTTACAACCAACCCATTTGACCCGCTAACCCGAAACTCGACCTGTAAGCTCGCCAACTCGATTTTTTTCAGGTTGATGGTTGAGTTCGATGACAGATTCTCAAGGTTAAATTTTCTGACCTCAAAATTTTAGTGGGTTGGGTCAGGGTCATAGATTTTTGACTCGTCAACCCGCCATCCCGAATCCGAACCCATTAACAGTCTTTTTAACAATAGTAGTTTACATATCTACACCCCTTTTGTAAACCACTAAAGAAAGTTGATTTGATATATATACTTGAAATAAAATAAACAGTTGATTTCCAGTTAAACCGTCAACCTATGTATTAGTTTGGTTGACTCGAGTTGATCCAAGTCAGGTCCAGGTTGAAGTATCTTATCTTAAATTTAAACCGGACCTTAATTTAATAGCCAATAGATGAGGGTTAATAACCTATACATATATTACACATCACAAAAAGTACACGTCTTATCATATATTAAAAACATCTTTAGTATGAAATCGAACATATTGCTAAGAATTTTTTTAATAATAATGATATTTTCTGGTATAACATATATAAAATTGGTTTGATATATATAAAGACGGCTTTATGACTTTTTGTAGTTTAAAAGTATGATCATTGAAAAAAGAATGAATTATAATTTGAAAAAAGTTTATTATAAAATATTTTACTAAACATCTACTATTTGAAAAAAGTTTATTATATATGTATTAGGAATATGTAGATTGTTCCTATCAAGATGCTGTAAAAATATGATTAAGTAGTTTATGGACGAATTTTAGGACTGTCAATACTCGACCCAACTTGAAATTCGACCTGAAATCGTCAAAGATTCTTAACCCGTCAACCTACCAACATGAGTTTCTCGGATCGGTCTACGTTAGGTTCGTTATTAAGTAGACCCGTCAATCTAAATTTTAAGTTTGTAAATGATTTTATAGATAGTTATTTTTAAGTTTAGTCAGTTATTTAAAAGATTCGTATCTTTCATGTTTTGGTAATGAACATTTAGTTCTATTATATCTGTAGTCGTAGTATCATATTAATTGGGTTATTTCTATTAATAAAGGCAGTGAATCAATCGTGGCAAACACTTCGACTCCCGATAGCCGATTTCACTAAATTATGGAATGCCGTGAGGATATAGTTTAAATGAAAACAACTTTATAAACGTTGTAGAAACACACGTGACATTAGATTAAAGGGTTTTTAAACAACTTTATAAACGTTGTAGAAACATAGTATCATTAGACTAAAGATTTCTTAATCAATTTTATAACCTTAGATCAGAAATAAATGTATATGATATTAATTCATTTAACGTTTATTTTAATGGAAAAAATAAGTAATTATTGTTGATAAATAAATCGTAAATTTAATTGATTAAATTTCTTAGCTAGAATCAAAGTATCATTTATTTTTTGATTTTTTTAATGTATACATGTATTGTAGAAATATGATTTTGTAATTGTTAAGTTATATTAAAGATTTTTAACTCATTTTGGAATTCAAATATATTAGTCGTAGTTTCCCTTGATATTCGCTTGTTACTTAATATAAAATGGCATTTAAAAACAGTTCCTAAAAATAAATCCAACCAATCAAAATACAAGCAAATAAAATCATCGACCAATCAGAAGCGAGAGAATTTATTCTTTTTTTTTTCTCTCTGCTCTACCGGCAATATATATATATATATAGTATGAGACTGTTATGCACCCAACTTGGGTGAAAAACCCCTCAAATACTAATATTTTAATATTTTAAATAAATACATGGCCCCCCATAATTTTTACCTTTTAAAAAAAGGTATGTGAGAGGTTTTTCACCCAACTTGAGTGCCTAACAGCCTCATATTCCCTTCCCCTATATATATATATATATATATATATATGTAATTGAAGCAATACAAGTATTCCATACAAAGTATTTACTTTTTGAATTACCATAATATATCTTTTTATATAAAATGTAGTACTATAACATCATATCATTTCTTCTACTTTATTTATTGTAATGACTAAAGTTAAACACTTTTGATTAGTGGATCAAAATACAAGCTACACGCAAATTAGTAGCTTCTTTTTTTCTTTGTTTTTTTATTCTGGCTCGCAAATCCAGTGAATAAGTTAACGATGTTAAAATGTTTCACTAGTTCGGTTGTAACGTAGATTGCAATCAATACATATTCATCCTGAACAGTTTAACGTGTAGATATGTCAAAGAAGTTTATATTTAAACTAGATGGTTTAATGCCCGCGTTGCGAGACTTCAACTATTTTTGCATTTGTTATTGAATTATTATAAATCTAAAACTATCATATGAGTTTCGAATAAAAACATTCTTAAAGTTTTAAAGTTAATAATACGTGAAATTTATCAAATATATAAACGTGGATGGTTTTCATTTTTATGTACCAAATACCAATTGAGATGTTAAAGAAAATACCAAAAACTATAGGCAAGAGGGCTCAAACCTCATACTTGTGATTTTAGGCCAAACATCCTTAGCCACTCCTCCCATTTGTATTTTTGTTTATAATTTTCTGAATCTTATATATATTTGAGTCTTAAAAATTGTCACTAAAAAACAAAAATGTACTGTTCACTTCTTATTCTCATATTAAAGAAGATAATATGGTAACTAACTATAAGAAAAATGAGATGAGATGATTATGATAACTCTTATATAAAAATAAATAAATAAATAAAGCTATAACATATCCGTTATTCTAAAGTTTATTAAATTAAATATATATTAATGTAATCATGAATCGAATTTGCGTTGCCGCCAATATAATCCATCCATCATAGGAATAAATTAAAATTAGTTGATACCAGAATATATCTTTTACTAGACAAAGAAAATAATCACCATTTTCTCATTATTTTTATTATTGTCGGTATATAAAATACACAAATTAAGCAAACAAACATACACATACTAACACAATAACATACATACAATTTATCTATATCTATATATCTATCAAATCAACAACAACAATAACAATGGTATCCAATCCCTGAGCGGGGTATAGGGAAGGTGAGCTATAGACAGTCTTACCTCACCTCTACCCAAAGGTAGAGAAACTGCTTCCATAAGGACCTCCGGCCAAGAAGATGTAAAAGCCGTAGAAGGGTAAAGTGTTTATACCTGTCTGTCGAGAAAATGCTAAGACGATATACCTGTCAGCTGGGTCCACTGGGTATGGCTACTTTACGAGTAGAGAAGAGAAGCAAACGTACAACCTAAAAATACCTTAGCACAGTACATAAAATCTAGCAACCATAGTACACAAATAACAACATAAATTGTAGGAACATAATAAACAAAGTCTTCAGCAAGGAGCTCAAACAAAAGGGACGTAAACCGCCAGGACAACCCTACCTATACATATGAATTGACTAAAAACTAAGGGGATTAAACAATTTCTAAACAACCTACGTAGCAAAGTACCTTAGGCTGCTAAGCCAAACTAATCCTAGTCTACTCAAAAAAACGCTCCAAAACGACAAAGGTAACCTATACACTTAATCCTCTAGAAACTGTCTCCTGAGTACACCCGACAACAAAAGAAAAAAGGACAAGTAGCAACAAGCGACCTAGATAACTAAAAACACTCAACAAAACGCATATAATAACAACCATATAGAACGTAGACAAATTTACAAGTGTTTCAGCATAAAGCCAAAACCTACCTACATATAAGGAATTAACTAAGAATCCTAGTGCCCGATGGTCCAAAGAAAATAACGGGTGGTGCGCAACCTATGAAACACACTAACTTAGCCGCCTAGCTAGACTAATCCGAGTCATCTCCCAAGCTCTCAAACCCCTAAACTAGTCCTAGTCCTCTAATAAACTTTCATCGGTCATGTCCTCCAACAGGCAAAACATTTTCGGGCAGCCAAGAGTAACCTCCCCCCTCGATTTTGGCCTCCCTCTACTCAGGCCAAAACCACTACGGAGGTTACTAAGAACCAACGTCTAAGAAAAAAGACTACAAAAACCTATTCCCATATGCCTTACACCTAATGTCCACCTCCTCCACCAGAAAACTCCTTCGTATCCTTCGGTATTCTGTCTTTCTACTTCCATCGACCTACCTCTTCTCCTGACAGGTCAAAGCCTTCTGTGGCCTTGAGCCACCTATGTTGGGCCTACTTCTCCCAGCAAAACCAACACGAACCACCTTAGGCAAGGCACTATGGGAAAAAGATGTCAATCAAAGTCCCGCAAAAGTCATACCCTAACCTAATCCTCTACTCTAATCCTAGTTCTCCGGGCCTTCCTATCCGACGTCATGTCCTCCGACAAACCAAGCTCAATTAGGTCCTTCGCTAATCGGTCCTCCCACCTCATCATAGGCCTTCTCCATCTTCGTATGCCTTCGACGTGAATAGACTCCGCTCTCTTTAATGGTGCTATTCGATCCCTTCTCCTAACATGGTCAAACCATCTGAAGCGCCCTTCTCTTAGCTTGCTAATGATGGTCCCTACTTCAAGATCGGCTCTAAAAACTCTCGTGGGGATCCTGTCTGATAGGGTCTTCCCGGAAGACCACCTTAGCATCCTCATCTCTACCACCTCTACTCGAGACGCTTGGGCTTTCGTCATCGGCCAATATTCTGACGTGTATAACATAGCCGGTCTAATAGCCACTCTGTAAAACTTGCCTTTCAGTTTTAGCGGGATCCGCTTGTCGCATATGACTCCAGAAGCTGCTCTCCACCTCATCCATCCAGCTTGGATTCGATGTGTCACGTCTTCGTCTATCCTCCCTGATTTGTGTATCACGGATCCTACGTATCTAAAAGACACTTTCGGATCCAATATCCGCTCCCCAATGCGAATATCCTCATCCCCATTTTGTCTTATTTCCTGCTTATCGAAGTCACATCGTAGGTATTCATTCTTCTCTCGGCTCACACATAAACCATTGTCTTCAAGTGCTTCTCTCCATTTCTCTAACCTACTGTTTAGCTCCTCCGTCGATCTCGCAATAAGTGCAATGTCATCGGCAAAAATCATGCACCACGGTAGTTCCTTCTGAAGGCCACTAGATAACTCATCTAAGATCAAGGCAAAAAGGTATGGGCTAAGCGCCGAACCCTAGTGTAGGCCCATCTCTACCGAGAAAAGCTCTGTGCTTCCCACCGGTGTTCGAACACCGGTCCTCGCCCTATCATACATATCCCTGATAACACTAATGTATCTCCCAGTAACTCCTTTCGCTTAGAGCGTCCTCCAGATCAGCTCTCGTGGTACACTATCGTATGCCTTATCCAAATCTAGGAAGGCACAGTGTAACGCTTTTTATCTTTCCCTATACTTTTCCATAAGGCTTCTGGTGATATAGATAGTCTCCATCGTCGACCTCCCTGGCATAAAACCAAATTGGTTCTCTGCCACCTTCGTAACTCTTCTAAGCCTCGTCTCGATCACTCTCTCCTAGAGCTTCATGGTATGACTTACGAGTTTAATGCCCCTATAGTTGCTACAACTCTGCACGTCTCCCTTGTTCTTATAGATAGGTATAACCTCACTAAGTCTCCATTCTTCTGGCATTTTTGCACTCGTCCAAATCTTGTTAAAGAGGCTTGTCAACAAGCTTATCCCCATGTCCCCCAGGCATCTCCATGCCTCAACCGGAATTTGGTCTGGACCTACTGCTTTGTTTCTCCCCATCTTCTTTAGGGTGACCTTTACCTCCTCTTGGCTGATCCTTGTAGCATCGTCGTCGTCGTAGCGTGTGTTTGGGTGGGCGGTGAGGTTTTCTCCTCCTTCAATTCTCCCCGACCCTCTCCCATTAAACAGGTTGGCGAAGTACTCTTCCCATCTTTTCCTAATGTCTCCCTCCTTCACAATGCTCCGTCCACTTTCGTCTTTGATATAAATGACATCTCCTAAATCCCTACGTCTTTTCTCCCTTGCTTTAGTGATTCTGAAGATTTCTGTAACACCCCGACAGCGGCGGAAAACTCGGGATGTAAGATAAAGCACACGCGCACATGGATGTTACATAGGAATACTAAATGAGTGCTTAGGATAAACATAAATAGTCAATTTCATAACCAAACAAGCATAGTAGTAGTTATTACACACACAAGTTCAACAAAGATGATCAAATCAAGTATGAAAGGTTCCCACACAAGGGATACGATTGGGCATATTGCCACCAAACACAAAGTACAAGCATGCAAACTCCAACCCTAAATCCTGAACTCTGCTAATAGTCCCATGCTACCACTCCTAGCCACGATTAGCCTGATTACCTGAAAGGAATACTTAAAAGAGTCAACACAAAGGTTGGTGAGTTCGTAGGTTTGAGTATAAACAAGTAGTATAAAAGCATTTTATACCGCCAATAGATCTCAAGTATTAAGTAGTATGTAGTGGCTAGTGACCAACTTGCACATAAGTAAGCGAGCACACACAATCCTCGATAGGACCGGCTAATAGTATCAATAGAGCACACACAATCCTCAATAGGACCGACTAATAGTATCAATAGAGCACACACACTCCTCAATAGGACCGGCTAATAGTATCAATAGAGCACACACAATCCTCAATAGGACCGGCTAATATGTATCAATAGAGCACACACAATCCTCAATAGGACCGGCTAATAGTATCAATAGAGCACACACAATCCTCAATAGGACCGGCTAATATGTATCAATAGAGCACACACAATCCTCAATAGGACCGGCTAATATGTAACAAGTAGTCAAATAGCCAAAGAGTAGTAAAAGTAGTTACGGCATGTATAAAAGCTTAAGTAGTATTCCTTTCACCCCGAAATAAGTAAAGAAAAAGGGGCTACGAAGACTCACAGTGATCTGCTACAACGTAGTTCTGCGAGCACAGAGTATAAACACAGATATAGTAAAATATATCTACTCGAATCCAAGTATGTCTTGATGTCAACCTAATCACAAACCATTGAGCATAGATGGATACATGTATTAGTTCTCGTGATTATTTATTCACTAAGTGTCCTTGATGTACTGATGATTTGGTTCACTAAAGATCTTTAAACGTTTGACTCAACAGTGTTTTTCATACACTAGACTCGTAATGAACGTCTTTGAACTCGCACTTTGATAAACAAGATCGAATATGTCTTGATTATACCTTAATTAGGGTTTCCTTGTACATGATAGACTTGGATTACAACTAAGTATAAAATCTGATTTCTACAACTAACGAAAATAGACTTTAAATTCGTAAGGTGTATCTGAACGAAGATAGACTTTAAATTCGTAAGGTGTATCTGAACGAAGATAGACCTTAAATTCGTAAGGTGTATCTGAACGAAGATAGACTTTAAATTCGTAAGGTGTATCTGAACGAAGATAGACCTTAAACTCGTAAGGTGTATCTGAACGAAGATAGACCTTAAATTCGTATGGTGTATCTGAACGAAGATAGACCTTAAATTCGTAAGGTGTATCTGAACGAAGATAGACTTTAATTTCGTAAGGTGTATCTGAACGAAGATAGACCTTAAATTCGTAAGGTGTATCTGAACGAAGATAGACCTTAAATTCGTAAGGTGTATCTGAACGAAGATAGACCTTAAATTCGTAAGGTGTATCTGAACAAAGATAGACCTTAAATTCGTAAGGTGTATCTGAACGAAGATAGACCTTAAATTCGTAAGGTGTATCTGAACGAAGATAGACCTTAAATTCGTAAGGTGTATCTGAACGAAGATAGACCTTAAATTCGTTTGAGGACTTAAGTTTGTTTGGAGCTTAAGTTCGTTTGCTAAGTTTGTTTTGAAGCTTAACTTCGTTTTGGAAGACTTAAATTCGTTTCTAGGATACTAAATTCGTTTTAAGTGTTTTTAGGACGAATTTGGGACTGTTCTAACAAAAACGAGGGTTTTGAAGATTAAAACATGTTTACGACCCAAATTTGATCACGAAAAGGTTACTAAACACTTTTAGACCCAAACCCACTAACTTTTAACACGATTTTTACACCAAAAATGGACCAAATCATCAAGAACATACACTTTGAAAAGTAAACTTTTATTTTGATGAAAATCTCAAAATTTGTTGTTGTTACCTGAAAATCGATACTAGAAATATGTTTTGATTATCACAAAGAAGCTAAAAATGCAAGAAATCTTGGTTTAACAACTCAAAATCAAATGATGAATTTTTGTGGGTGAAGATGGTGAATGTATGTGTGTGTTTTTAGAGAGAGAGAGAGGTGAGATGGGAAGAAAATGGTGAAGAAGTGGAAAAAAAAAATGAAAAAAAAAGGGGTTTTCTAACCCTTTTATAGTTTTCCCTTAATTAATGATTCTAATAAATGTAGGGTCTAAATGAAACATTTTCGGACTAGAATTTCTTGAATACAATCGCTTACGTCTTGAAACCTAACATTCTTATCACAATAGACCATAGACGCGTCTTATAATTTAAGATTTAAGAGTGAATAGACCTTCATGTGAGCACATATTCGAAACTAGAACATATCATGGATTTATTTAAATTATTTCTAAGGCGGTTGTTACAATTTCGTTTTCGCCTTCTTTGGAATCTAGTTTCTTGTACAGTTCTTCGTACGCTCTTTCTTTTGCTATAGCAACAGTCCTCTTGGCTTCGTAGTACCTCTGCCTAGCCAAAGACCAGTCTTCATTTGTCCCGTTCTGGCGGCTTTTGACAAGATCTTTAAAGCAACTAAGTTTTGACTCGACCTTGGACTGGACCTCTTTGCTAATCCACCAAGATTCCCTCCCCACTCTTCGTTGTCGTCCAGTTCCTCTAGTTACCCCTAGTACCTCCTTTGCCGTCTCCCTCATAGCCTCTGCCAAGATCGTCCACAACTTGTCAGCTTCCATATGCAAACCGTCTCTTATCTCCCTTGTGAACCTCGCACTAGTCGTCGACCTAAACGTCTCTGCTGCTTCACCCATCAGGTTTTTCTAGAGGATTCTTGGCGTTACAGCCTTTTCTGTCTTCGTTGCTCTTCTACTCGGGAGCAAATCTATTACCAACAGTCTATGTTGGGAGTAGCCCGCCTCTCTCGGGAGTACCTTGCAATCTTTGCAAGCCCTAAAGTCGCCTTTACGCACCAAGAAGTAGTCGATTTGAGTTTTATTTAGGCCACTCTGAAAGGTAATCAGCTGAGAGTCCCTCTTTCGGAAAAAAGAGTTTGCAATAACCAGATCATGTGCAGTAGCAAACTCCAATACCGTGCGACCCTCATCGTTCCTCACTCCAAACCCTAATCCCCCGTGTACACCCGCGTAGCCGTCTGACTCTACTCTTATATGCCCGTTTAAGTCTCCTCCAAACACTAGTCGTTGGTCAACAGGGCAACTCCTCACAAGCTCATTCAGTGAGTCCCAAAAACTCTTCTTCTCTTCCGCACCCATGCCAGACTGTGAGCATACACGCTGATCACGTTTATTGTCTCCTCTTGTATCACCAATCTCACCAACATCAACCTATCCCCGTGTCTTTCCACGTGCACAACGAAGTCTTTAAGTCGTTCGGTCATGCTGATCCCTACTCCGTTAATTGACTTAGGCGCTCCAGAGTACCATAGCTTGTATCCGTTCTCCTCTCTAGTACTTTTCCCCGTCCACCTAGTTTCTTGAAATGCAATGTCTACATTACATCTAGACAGGGCATCTCCTAGCTCTAAAAACTTTCCTTTAAGGGTGCCTACATTCCAACTCCCGAATCTAAGCCTAAAAGTTCTCTTTACTCTAGCATTAACCCCCCATGCTTGCCCGTCCCTAAATCAGAAGGACATGACCTCACATAAATATTTGATAGAGACAGCTTAAACTAAAACTCAACAAATAAATGTAACAAACAAAATACTAAATCATAAATATATTGCAAATATAGTACAAACAGCTAACAATAATAATAGGAGCAACAATATATGATAACTCAAAGGAGATAAGTATAGTAGTACTCCAAATTAAAACAAAATTTATATATCATTTGTATATAGCTAATATTAAATCAAGATGAATATTAAATTAAAATTGATAATAGTAAAAAAAAAATAGGGGCTGCAATATGGTTGTAATTTAAAAAAAAATTATAATTTAAAAATGTAACTAATATATTTATATATAAACGAATTAAATACGACTTATATATAGCAATAATAACTAATTGAAAAGAAGATCCGAAAGAAAAATATATAAGTAAAAACTTGAAAAATTGAGAAATCAACAGAGATTAAGATTGAGTTCAATCACAAGTAGATACTAAATAAATAAATACATAAATAGATAGATACATAAAAGAATAAGGATATGAAAAATGTAACCAAGAATCCAGTAAAAAGGGAGGTAAGAAAGCAATAAAAGCAGTAAGTGATAGGGAGAAGATGTAACCCAGTGTTATTTTGGAGGTTCTCAGCTGGGTCCACAGTGGCCGGTGGAGGATAGTATCGGGTGGCTGCCGGTAGTTGTTTACCGTGGCTGCGGGGTTACTGGGTTTCAAACGGTGGGGGCCGAAAACTGTAGGTTAGGGATGTTATCTAGCGGGTAGGGACAATTAGGGGCAATGGCCGGCCGATTGAGATTTCCGGTGGTAGCAAATGGTCAAGGAAACAACGGTCACAAGAGCCGAGAAAAGTCAGAGAGAGAGAGAGAGAAAAGTACCACTTGGTTTCAAATATATGTATTTATGTATGTACCCCACCCACCCTTCCTTATCTAAAAAAAATACAAATATCCAAAAACAATTTTTAGGATAAAAGATCATCAAACAATTTGAACAAACCACAACAATGGCTGTATCTTCCTCCCCATCAATTGGCCGCTCTTTATCATATTCACCATTATCTGGTTCACCTTTTATTAAACACAAAAACCATTCTAATAATAATATTAAATATAGATATAATGATAATTATCATATAAATTATGGGTTTTGTAACACCAAATTTAGCTCATTGGCTATCAGTTGTTCAGCTTCTTCTTCTTCTGATTCCTTGCCTTTTAGGTATTTTTCACCTCATTTTTTTGTTTTTTTTGTTTTGTGACCTTTTATTTTGCTTATTTCTTTGAACCCAGTAATAAAGATTCAATTTTTATTAATTTAATTGTGTTTTAATTCATACCCAGCTAGTTCTTGCTAATTGAATTGTGTTTTAATTAGTACACACTTGATAAAAATTAAATATTTATCAAAGACTTGTGTTTTTAGGGCATAACAAGTATGCTGCTAGAAACATGATTTTGTGAGGGGGGATGATTTTGTATTTACACATGTGATTCACAGGGGGGGGGGGGGGGGGGGAAGATTGTGAGAGGGGAAGCATTTAACTACATGCTACTAGAAGCATATAGGTTATTCCCTTTTAGTTATTAGTACCCATTTTGTGAGACTTGAATGTTTTGAGAATTGAGGTGGATATTGCTAGTGATTAATGCTTGTGTGATTTTTCTTAAGGAAACTGTTGTTATTAAGGTTAATAACACTTTCGGGTAGTTTAGGAGTAGGAGTAGATAGTTTTCCGTTTTTAAACAAAAAATCGCAGCTTTGATGTCATAAATATGCTTATTGGTTTGTTAATTGTGTTCTGAGTTATCAACAATTTCAGCTTATTTAACAAAATTTGATATTACATTTAAATGGGGGCTAACTTTATTTGTTATTCTCGAAAAAATATAGTTATTATTATTATTATTATTATTATTATTATTATTATTTTTTTTTTGTTAGTTTGAATGAAAATGGGAAATCTAGAGGTCCTGTTAAGTGGCAAAGAGTGCTTCTTAAAGTAAGCGGAGAAGCACTTGCTGGTGACCGAGAACAAAATATTGACCCGAAGGTAAGAAGCGTGATGGTGTTTGATTTCAACTAGGTATCACTATTTTTGACTGTTATTAAGCATATAATGCGGCCTTTTATTATTATAGGTTACAATGGCTATTGCAAGAGAGGTTGCTGATGTGTCCCGGCTAGGCATTGAGGTAAATTTCCAGTCTCTGTCTCTATGCTATCTTTTGGGTAGTCATTGGGTTTGTTTTGTAGACACTAAGAGGGCTCCCATTTTATGTACTTGTTGTTCTTGAAACGGACACCGATATATCTTTATGTATAGTGATAGTGAATCAGAAGCATAATCTGTGTATTCATGCATGAAAAATGATCATTATTAAGATAACCACTAACCAGTCCCAATAACTAAACCAAACACCGAAAAAAATGTGTAGATTATGAGATTTCTTTGGCATTATGCTTTCAGTAGTAGCTTATTGATTTAGTATGAATGTATCAGGTGGCTATAGTTGTTGGTGGGGGGAATATCTTCCGTGGAGCATCATGGGCAGGAAGTAGTGGCCTTGATCGCTCATCTGCTGATTACATCGGGTGCAACTTTTTAATTTTTATTCAATCAGTCTTTGTCTATTTGCATCTTCCAACTTCCCTATCGTCGATTTCATCTTTTCATTTTTCTTGATAGACTGATACCTATTAACCTAGCCTACACATTATACCCAGTAGTTTGGTGAAGTTATCATGTTTATAGCAAGGGTGATTTGGTCATCTAGAAAATGTTTGCGTGCTGTATAATGCTATCTAGCATAGGCTGTTCTTTACGTTCTATGATGGGAACTCTCTTTTCCATGTTTTAGTACTCTCTCCTTCCCTTTCTATATTCAAATCTCCTTTCCATACTAAAGTGACAGTACTAATGTTCCTCTTTGGCTCCATTAGGTTCTGGCTAACTCATCTTATTCTTGTAAAAGTCGGATTCCTCGGTCAAGAAGTTGGGAGTCAGACATTGGCCACGGGTATTAGGCTAAAATCGGCCTAATTTATAGGCCAACGGGTAAATATCTGTTACAACATTGGTCAATAACTTTTTTTGAAAAGTTAAAGAACATTAAATATTTTTGTTTTCAGAGTACTAATAACCAATACTGATATGTTTGAACTTTGAAGAATTTGAAGGAAAATTTATTATTTTATACAAAAGATTCCAATCCGAGTACTTGCTCCAAGGTACCCGGCCAATTCGATTCTGATTAGTGACTTTCTCAACCTTAACTTGTTTTAAACTTAAATATTTTGACCATCTTATAACTTGTGACCAGTTGTTTGACCTTTGAGGCAGAAGGGATATAGGTATTTGTCATCAATCGATGAAGTTTGACCTTCTCAGTCATTGGTATTTCAAGAGATTGCTCAATGTTACTGTATACGAGTAATAATCAGACTTTTGACATTCATATAGAAAAAATATCTATTAGGTCCCCTAATTTTCCAAATATTCATTTGATTTTATAGTTAAAAGAATTAAAACTCAAAACAGTATAAGCGCATCCATGAACTATGTACTACTGCTAAATTTATTACGGATTTTTGATGATGATTATTAAATATTACGTAATCATGTTCAACACGTACATGTTAAAACAACTCGATTACTTTCTAATGTTACGATTTTTGAAAATGTCTTATTTTCATGCTTGCCAATGCTATTTCATGTGAGAATTAGTCCTTGTTCTTGTAAGAACGTAAGATATTCTCTTTAGACAGAAACACTTTGAAAGATGAATGTCAGTGACAGTGACTACATTAAAATTACAATCTTTCAAGATACAATAACTTTTATTGGACAATACTAAGCTTTAAATTACATTGGATCAGGATGTTGGCAACTGTTATGAATGCTATATATTTGCAAGCAACCATGGAGAGTATCGGCATTCCAACAAGAGTCCAGACAGCATTTAGGATGTCTGAAGTTGCTGAACCATATATACGTCGAAGGGCTGTTAGGCATTTAGAGAAGGGTAGGGTCGTCATCTTTGCAGCTGGAACCGGAAATCCCTTTTTCACTACAGATACTGCTGCAGCCCTTCGTTGTGCAGAGAGTAAGCCAATTTTTATCCTATGTTCTTGCTGTTCCCTTTGTATATCTTATTAAAGTTACAGGGTTTCACTCATACATGTAATTTACGGGGATTTGTGGCTTTACTTTTTTGAACTTGTTATTTTTTATTGTAGCAATTTAATGTTTCATATATCAACTTCCAATGGCCAGAGAATGCTTCTTCTGCTCTATGTTATGACTATCAACAGGTCAAATAATCGGTTTTAGATAAGTACACATATCAGTGGCAAGAAAACTGCTTATATACCAGTAAACTAAAGTTAGATACCCACCCCCCCCCCCCCCCCCCCCCCCCCCCTTCTCTTATCTTAGAGACTTGACCCTCATTTGATAAAAAACCACTTCATATATCCAAAATGACTTTTTGATGCAACCAAGTCCCCTTTTTTTGTTATTTGTTTTTATTTTTACCAATTTATGCCACATAGTAATCATTTCTTCACCAATTAATGCAAGTTATGCAACTATGTTTCATCTTGTTACCTACTTCTTTTTCCCATTTAATTAATTGGTGATGTGACCATGTTTACTATAAATGGTTAAGAACAACCTCGTTGCGTAAGTTGGTAAAAAGGTAAAACTTGGTTGCGTTAGAAAGTAATTTGCCATTTTTCCCTTTCTTTTTATCAAATCTATATAGGTGGACAATTTAGATGGGACGGAGGGAGTATGTGTTTGATTGAGGATTGGATCATATCTAAATCAACATAATGTCTCTTTACTAAAGGTAACTCAACATTTTTCTTTGATGATGCAGTTAATGCGGAGGTAGTCTTAAAAGCTACTAATGTGGATGGAGTTTATGAAGAAGATCCTAAGAACAACCCTAATGCTAACCTTCTTGACAGTCTTACCTATCAAGAAGTAATCTCGAAGGACCTTGGTGTCATGGACTTGACCGCAATCACTCTATGCCAAGAAAACAATATCCCGGGTATGTGATTACTCAATTCATACACTGTCATAGATTGTTGCATACCAGAATAGAGAAGGTGATCTATGTAGACTTTCATGTTTTTGATTTATATGTATGCCTCACCAATAAGATTATCTATCATATGCATGGATTCTTACCTGTATATAGCTTAAATCATCCATTCGTCATATAATCATTAGGTTCATATACGGTTTAGTACTAGAAGTTTTCCACACTATGATTTAAAGTTACTTATTAGGCTATTATACTTCATGTTCTTAATTCTTTTTGCCCAAAAGTCCCTTCACTAGACATTAAAAAGTGACTCAACTCACATACCCTTGTAAAGACGACCTATGTCAGTGCATATAAGAACCAACTCTGCTTAAAATTGTCTTTTATTTTAATAGAATTCTGAGTAAAGGGTGATTGTAACATGATGTACATTACTACATAAGCCTAATAATTAAATAAGGAGTGTGGCCACTAATTATTCTTACTAATACGACCAAGCAATGCCCCTTTCAATATTTGCTTCCCACTATTATCTAAGTTTACCAAGTAAGGTCAAGACAAAAGGTTCTATTAATCTTTAAACCGAGAAATGAATATTTCTGATGGAGGTGGTAATTAGACCCATTCATGAATAAAGGTCAGTTTGTTATACGTTGCCACTAACAGGGAAAATGGATAAATAAAGATAAATCGCTAAAATGAGAACGTGTTGAAGGGGACAAGCAAGTTAAAAATCACTCAAAGTGTATTCATGATGCGTAAATAGTCTTAATTATCATATGTATTAAAGTTAGGTTATGGATGTTAAAAAGAAGTTTATCATTGTTACACTTTGGTTCTTAATCATTATTAAAACATTAGGTCATTTTTAGAAATAAGTGTTTGTGAGTAGGCCCGAAATGATTTGCGGTGACTACTTTTATAGTTTTATCCATACTGAAAAGTACTCATTTTGGCCTCTTACCCAGCTCGCCTGACCCGTCTGTTATACATACATCCTCTGAATTCTTGTGAACTAAAACATGGACCATCAGTTATAGGATACATAATTACATACAGATATTAATAGGACTGAAATGGTATGAGAATCGGTGTATATGATTATAAAATATATTCATAGGGTGTGCAAATAGTAAATATTACAGAAGTCCCGTGATTACTTTAGCAAACTTCCTTTTTCTATTCTTTTAAGGTTATTTCTATGAATAGGGATCAAGAGTAAGAAGATACTACTTTTCACTTTGTATTTTTTTTCTTTGTATGTTACCTTTTTATGTGTCAGGAAACCATCAAACTTTATTAACCAGTTTGTAACCCGGGAAAACATTCAAAATCTTATTTAGTTTGTAACCCCGTGATTAGTGATGTGAGGATTGTCTACTCTCAGTTTATAGTGCTTAGTAATAAACGACAAACACTAGTGAATCCAAATTGTGTTACTTGATCCTCAAACGAAATTATAACATGACAAATGAAGGTCGAAATTTACCGTCTATGAGGATGTATGGCTAAAAAGGGACAATTTAATACAAGTTTGATTACTTACCAAGACATGAAAAACTAAGATGACAAAGTGAAAAGTACATTGTTTATGTATGATTAAATCTATAAGAAAGCCCATTCCTCTAAACATAATGTTTTTATGCAGTTGTTGTATTCAATCTTGATAAACCTGGTAACATTGCAAAAGCTATTAAGGGAGAGAGAGTTGGCACACTGATTGGTGGTGGTGCTTGTGTCTCAGCTACTGCAAGGACTTGAGCAAACCTTTTTTGGGTAATCTATGGAAACTCTTTGGTTCTTCATACTAATTGTTTAGTAATGTAGCTAAAATATGAAGATATCTGAAGGTAAAATTTTGCATTAATCTCTACATATAGTAGAGTATTAGGTTAGCTACATTTGGTGGTAATGGTAGCATGATAGTGAAGTTCAGTCATAGTTATGTTTTTATTGTATTATTTGGCATTAGTTGGGTCGTTTCGTACTGTTAATGAACTGAGAATGCAGCGTTATGTTTTCAGTTATTACGTTGTTGTGCATATATTTGTTGAAGCTGCCTTTAGTCATCAGTACCGTGTCAAAATGGCCGGGTTGGATCACGAGTTAATACTCGGAGGCAAAAAAAGATGATACTTTTTGTCCTTTTCTCATGAAAGTTTATTAACAATTAGGTGGTGTTTTTAAACATGATTTAAAAAAACTGTGTTTTTTGGAGAACTATTCAGAGATGTTTTTCGCATTAGAGTACACCTTGCTTGACATTTAATGTGGTTGACAAAGTTCAGTTTTGATCAAGTTCAGGCGTTCAGCCATAAATATAATTATAATCGGCACATTTGAATTTAACAAGGTTCTGGTTATTTATGCTATGAATCTTCCTGAAACCTCAAATTGTTATAACCTAACACCACATTTAGGCGGCGGTTAGCAAAATTTTGAATTCACAACATATGGAGTAGGGGCGTATTTTGTATGTATATGTATCATTGCTCTATTTATAATTTATGTCGTGGCATGCCGACAATCTGTTTCCTCCTGCAACATTCTGCTTACTCCTCCAGACAGCCATTGATCCTTCTCCTTTGTCTGTCATGCGTCTTTTGTACCACCAAACCTTACATAGTTGCGTTTGTGCTCGTCTTATATGAAATGTACAACAACAAAAACAATGACATACTCAATCCCGGCAAGAATCGGGGTTTGAAGGAGACATAATGTAGATAACCTTACCCTATCTAAAGGTAGAGATGCTGCTTTTAGAAGAACTTCCGACCCTTGTAGAAATTTCTCGACGGTTTTGTCTCGATCTTAGATCTATAGTGAAAATTCTTGATCTAGAGAGAGACAGGTTTGTTAGAAAGATGTATGTCTTTTATGAAATGTCTTTTCTATGAAAACAAGCGAACTTTCTTTACAAGTTCATATGAGATAAAAGAAAATTAGCTTTTCTTTAATAACATAATAAATTTTTGAAGGTCAAAAGTAAAGCAAAATAAGTAGCATCATGATTTGACAGGAAAAGGAGATCAACTCAAGATAATTGAGTTGAAAGTATATCTTCGGATCTTCCTAGACGAAAAACCACCTTCAGTGAGAAATCGTTTTACGTTTTGATCCTACTAGGTACGAGTATTATTAGAGTTAGTTTGGGAAATATTTGAAAACAGTCGAGAGATGCATCGATTAGGTATTTAGGTTTACATATTCAAAAAATAGCACATTCTCCAGATAACTCGAATAAATAAAATCTTATTTATTTATAGTAGAGCAAAATATTACTCAAATTATTCATTCCTTCTATTTAAAAGCAACCGAAAGCACGACATTTTATTAAGATAAAACTATGCTCCTTCTGCAGGACTCAAACATGTTTCAATGGAGAACTTTATTGTGAAATTCCTTCAAATGTCCTTCTCATGTCTTGAACTCAAGACCCCCAGTATGTAAATCTGGTGCTCAACGACTAAGCTCACTAAGCTATAATGGGAAGCACTATTCAAAAGCAACTATTTTAACCTTTACATTACTATATGTTGCTACTTAGACTTCATTTATATTGTCCATCTTAACATATTTATTTGTCTAACAAAAATTATATTTCTTTTGTATTTATAGTATATTTATATCTATACTTCTATCTTATACATAAAGCATATTGAGTATCTTTTTTTATTAGCAGTTAAGACGATAAAATCTTGACCATTCATCTTTAACATTTTAAATCAAGATCATTCATTTTTATACCATACAAAAGAAAGTATGATCATCTACACATTATTAAATTATAACAAAAAGACAATATAATCAAATACATAAAAAAAATTAAAAAAAATACTTACCTATTCAATTTTGAACTATAATACTAAAAAAAGTGACCACCAACTCAATTAAGTATATCTCTTATATAAATAAAAGCGGATTGTTTCTAGGTTGTTTTTTAAATAAAAATTTTATGTGTCAACTTCGTATTCTTTACTACAAGTGTTTTAAAAAATCATGACATCATAAATTTTTTCTTTTAATATTTGTATAATTTGATTTAATCTGGAAACCAAATACTTATTAAACTAATATAGCTCTTATAAAAAGCATATATTCGTCCTACAAATTTCATGCCAAGATTTTCCTTATAGTTACTAACTATTATATATTATTATTGTTATAAATATTATTAGTGGATGATTTATTTCATATTTTACTAAAATTTGGAGCCTACTCCAAGCTAATACATGTATATATATTCCTCCATGTGTTATGAATAAGATAACCCTAATTCTTTCTTATTCTTCTTTATTCTATAGTTTTATAACACGTTATCAGCTGATAAGACAATATGTTACTAGCTATGAGAAGTTAAGTGAGTAGTGACAATGTGCAAAAGATAAACTTGTCATTATATAGGATACATTATGGTCATTAATCGCCGAATCATAGATAAAAGAAAGATATATGTGAAGGTTGCTAAATATGACAGATATATGATGTAATAGAAACATATATCTTAATTGATTTAGAATGTTTGACTTTTGCATATATGTGTAAGTTACGTGGTTATATATGTTTATACGACACATCGTTGAATGACTAATGGAATATACATGCTTAGCAAATTTGGTTAATTTACCGAGGCTAATATCAATAGTATATCGAATTGTGTGAGAACTCAGAAGAGTTAATACGGATTTAAAGGAGAATTTAAGCTTCACAGTACTGATGTACTATATTCTCCAATATGATTTGAAATGTCAAGTGCAATTGAAGCACATGTGATCATAAACTAGTGGTTTATGAATGAGGATTATACGATTGATTGGCATGACCGGATGGACCATCCCGGGTCAATGATTGATGCAAAATGTATAGAAGAGTCATTAGATTTTTAAAGTGATTCTTTGAATTGAGATCATTTGCTCTATGCCAAGAACGATAAGGATTGATTTCTTTTAATTTGTTGGAACATATGCAAAGGAGATGTGTTAGAAATCCAAAAATAGTGATAAATTGAAATTAAGATTGTGGACTTGCTTGTTGTTAAATTATAGATATATGATAACTAAGGATGAGGAGCTAAATATAAAGTTTAGCTTGTGTAAGGACTTATAGTATAAATACTCCTCATTCCTTAGGTATCATATATATACATGTACATATAACTATTTCAATAACAACCTTCATAATTGACACACACCTCAGTCCATCAAACACACACACACACACACTCTCAATACACACACTGAACACACCAAGAACACACACACTTACATCCGCCATTGTTGAGATCAAATCTAGAGCAGAAATCGTGTTATATCATGCGGTATCAGAGCAAAACATCACTTTGATATCGATCCATAACTGATTTTGATCTCAATTTTCATCCAAAAACAAACAAAAAACCATTTTTCAAAAACCGTCCCTGATTCATCATCAATCATCGTTCAAATCACATGAAATCATCAATTTTTGTTCACCAATAGATTCCTTATAGCTCAAAACGTATTCCTGTTGAATTTCACGTTTTAATTCGATCTAATTCTCGAGATTGAATTCTTGGTTTTTGGCGCTCAAAATTTGGATTTTGATTCTGTTGTGTTATTAGCTGAATTTTGTTCAAGGATTTGTTGCGGACGTAATTACAAACATTTTGCAAGTGATTTCAAGTTCTAATTCCAACTAAATCGAAAGATATTGAAGTTTTAAAATTCATCAATGGAGTTTTTGCAAAGTGTTCTGTTGAAGAAGACGACCTTAGGACGATCTTCACTAGGACGATCTTCTCTAGATCGTCTCAGTGCTTGATTCTTCATTGTTCCTAAATTCTGTGTTGTGGCTTGTTAGACAATCCTCACAAGATCGTTCTAGCAAGTGGTGGTTGTGATAAGTGGTTGTTTGTGTTTGAAAAGTTTGGCAGAAACTAGGTAGATCTTGCCAAGATCGTCTCAGTTACCTGACTCTAGGATGATCTTGACCAAGATCGTCTCAGTGTCTGTTGGTTGTTGGTTTGTTGTGGTTGATTCATTGAAGTTGTTGTGATTGGGAATCATACACTTCCTGGGTAACTGATCATTATTGATTGGTTTTGCTCAAATTAATTCCTTCCAATTCAAATCAAAACTCTGTCCAAATTTCACAAAAATACTTAGAAAATTTTTTCCAGTCACCCAAGACAATCTTCAACAAGACCGTCTCATTTTCTTCTTCAAAATTCCAAAACGATCTTATTCAAGACCGTTTCATTTCCAAAGTCTTTTATTCTTCAATTTCATTTCAAATTTCTTTAATTCAATTTCAGTTTCCATTTCCAAAACACAAAATCATAATTCAATTTCAGTTTCATGTCATACTTAGCCAAATTTCAACAAATTTCTTCAAGACGATCTTCCTTAAAATCGTCTCACTCTTTCTAAACTAAGACGATCTTTCTTCAAATCGTCTTACTCACTTTCTTTTTCTAGGACTATCTTCCAAAACGATCATCACCTAGGACGATCTTCATCTCAAGATCGTTTCATTTTCTGAAATTTTTCCAAATCTTAATTCATTTCAAATTTCATAACAAATTTCTTTCAAATGGCTTCTCGTGAAGGATTGGCATTGGGTTCTGAAACAAGACCTCCAGTTCTCTACCGTGGTTCTTATGGACTATGGAAGAAACGATTCATGGACTATGTTGAACGTCAAACAAATGGTCATATGCTTAAAGATTCCATTCTTAATGGACTTGCCGTTCATCGTCATCCCACTACCAAAGAAATTCTTACTCATGATCTTTTGAATGCTGAACAAAAAGATCGAACTGCTGCAGACAACAGAGCTAGATCATGCTTGTATCAAGCACTTCCCGATGAAATCTAAGGCTCCATTGATTCATATGAAACTGCAAAAGAGATATGGGATGAGGTGGCTAGACAAATGGAGGGTTCTGACATGACTTCTACAATTCGATTGACCAATGTTTTGACTGAGTTTGACAACTTCTACAAATCACCAAATGAATCTCTTGAGAGTGTCTACTCTAGGTTTTGCATCATTATCAATGAACTAAGAAAGAACAATGTCAAGAAAACAGGGATTGAGCTTAACATCAAGTTCATCAAAGCTCTTGGTCCTGAATGGGAAGATTATGGAACTCAAATCAAGCAACATCAAAATCTTACCAAGTTCACTGTTCATACACTCTATGAATCCTTCAAGCTCAATGAACATCAAGTTCTAAGCAAGTCATCATCAAGTAAAATTCCAGAAGTTGTATCTGCTGATCCTTTGGCATTAATTGTTGAAAGAAAGGTTTCTGAAGCTCTTAAGAAGCAAATGGTAGTTGTTTCTTCATCTGATGAGGAGGGAGATGATATGTTGGCTCCAAGAGATGGTGTTTCTGACGAATTATATCAAGCTCTTGTCGCGGTTACCAAGCACTTCAAGAAAAAGTTCTACAAAGCGAGGCCAACAAACAACAATCTTCGTACTTCTTCCACAAGTGCATTTCCCAAGAAGGAACACTATCATTCAAAGAGTTATGATCAAGGTGAATCAAGTGGATCCAAGCATGTTGAAAAGAAAGTTGAAGGTTATGACAAACAAGTTGTTGAGAAGGGTAAAGCTTCTGATAAAAAGTGCTACAATTGTGGGATTCCTGGTCATTTTGCAATTGATTGCAAGCAACCTGGTAAGCGGAACTATGAGTACTACAAGTAGAAGATGTTGTTGGCAAAGCAAGTGGAAGCCGGTCATGCATTGCTTGCTGAAGATGACAAATGGCTGTTGCTCTCGGATGATGAAAATGAAGATCTCTCTGCAAATGTGTGCTTCATGGCGAGGTTGGCCAAGGACAAAGCTTTTGAGGCTGAAAGCACTGATGAAGAGTACCCGGATGATGAGGTAAATCTACACTCTACTTTTTCAATAGTTAAAGATAAAGAGTCGTTTGATTTAGCTTTATCAAATTTGACAACTCATATTACGTCTTTAGCCAACAAAAATAAGAAGTTGAAAAATAGTATTTCATTTTCTAAAAGTGAATTTTCAAAACTCTTTGAAGAACATTCAAAATTACTTTTTGATTATGATACTATTAAACAAGATTTTCAAACATATAAAGATCAAATGTTGGTTAGAGAATGTGAGTTGAATGCCTCTCCTGATTCTAAGTTATTGCATAAATGTCACAATCTTGAAAAGACCATTCATGATCTTGAAAAAGCCAATCAAGATCTTGAAATTCAAAAGACCAATGAGTGGCTTCGGGCAAATGCTAGACAAATGGATGTTGATATTCTTAATAAAAAGCTTCAAGAATCCAAACCAAACAATGTTGAACTAGAAAGAAAGATTTCTGATTTAAATCATACTTGTTTTTTGAAAGGTGTTGAGATTGAAAATCTTAAAAACCAAATTGAGGAATTTAAAAAGAATATACTTTTCTATCAAGAGAAGTTATATAAAGTTGAACAAAACCCTCTTTTGGATTTTACCGCCTATTTCAACAAGTCGAAAATTGACAAATCGGAACTTCTTCATGGGTTGGGATTTGAGAATATCTCTCCATTACAAAAGGCAAAAGACCAAATCGAACCTTTGTATGATGAAAAATTTATTCGACTTGGTATGGTACAACAATTCATTCATCTACTGGATGACGAATTTGAGACTGATGATGTTGAGAAAATAACTCAAACTGAATTTTTGGTTAACTATGATGCTATAAATGCTTCCTATAATTTTAAAGAATCTTCAATTTTCAAATTAGAAGAAATAGCATCAAATTTTCAAAACCAAGAGTCAATTGGTATTTAACCTAAACCTACTTAAATGTATGTTCCATCCACAATTTTGGAAAAAGAAATAGAAGGTTTGAAACAAAAGGTGGAATCTCAACAAAATGTTATTGATCACTTAAAGTCTCAAAGTCCGAATTCGGAGGATAAATTAGCTGTTGTGGATACTAAGAAAGTTTGTATGGATGTTTCTACTTAAACTGACCTAAGTGTTTTAGTAGACCATTCCACTCAGACTACTTGTGTTTCATCTACTGATTCCTCCACCCAGACCTTGACTGATTCTCTTGAGTGTTCATGTCAAACTGCTGCTACTATAGCTGATGATTATGTGCAATCTGATTTATCTTATGACGAACTTGCGCATAGTTTAGTTTTGATATGGTACTACTATAGGTTTTTCACTTGTGATTCTCTTGAAAAGTTAGTTGTTCACCCTAAGCTTAGTGCTAGTATAGGTGTTGATACTTCTACTCTAATTTCTTGTGAAACCAAAGATGTGTCAGTTCAAGTTGATTTCATTCCTGAGACTACCCATAGTGTGAAGTTGGAAACCAAGATTCCTGATTTTTCAAAAATCTCTCTGGTTAAACCATTTACAAAAGATGATTTTGATAAATTCATGGAGGGAGAATATGTTTTTGATTCTGAAACTGAGAAAAAGATTGAATCTACCAAAATCAAATTTGAATCAAAAGAGGAATCTCCAAAATTGTTTTCCAAAGCTCCAACTTCATATTATTCAAAGAAACGAGTTATTCCCAAACTTGTCAAGACTGAACCAAAGACTGTCACAAAACCAAGAATCAATAAGTTAAAAACAAAGTGTCCTACCCTGGAAAAGCATGTCAAAACCAAACAAGTTGAGACCATTCCCAAAATCAAATACAACAAAGTGAAGCTTCTGAAAATCAATTCAAATGTTTCTTCATCTAGCTCTCAATCTAGTTCATTAACTAAAGTGTCTACATCTAGCTCAGTTTTGCTAACTAGTGATGCTTCAAATGGTGCAACTAGGTATAGGGATAGATATGGTTGGTTTTCTCATGATAAACCTAAGAAATAAGAAGTTTCCGCACCCCCAAAAGAGTCTAAAAAGATAAAAGTGCTTCAAAACTCTCGTTCTAATCCTCTTAGTGTCAATCCAATAGGTGGAAAGAGCTTGATTAGTGAGTCTAAATGGGTAGCTAAGTCTTTAGTACCTAAGATCACTAAAGTTGAGAAAAGGAAGAAAAGGCAAAGGAGAAAAACGGTAGTAAGAAGAAGCAAGTTTCTGTTGTGTTAAATAATTTATCTTTTAAGTCCTCTTTGAAAACAAATGTTAATGGTTCCAAGGCAATGCCTTGTGATGTGGTAAACAATGTTAATTCTTGTTCTCATGTGTATGGTTTGAATGCTAGTAGACATGTTACTTTTGATTCGTGTGTTAATGTAACAACCGCCTTAGAAATAATTTAAATAAATCCATGATATGTTCTAGTTTCGAATATGTGCTCACATGAAGGTCTATTCACTCTTAAATCTTAAATTATAAGACGCGTCTATGGTCTATTGTGATAAGAATGTTAGGTTTCAAGACGTAAGCGATTGTATTCAAGAAATTCTAGTCCGAAAATGTTTCATTTAGACCCTACATTTATTAGAATCATTAATTAAGGGAAAACTATAAAAGGGTTAGAAAACCCCATTTTTTTTTTCCACTTCTCCATTTTCTTCCCATCTCACCTCTCTCTCTCTCTAAAAACACACACATACATTCACCATCTTCACCCACAAAAATTCATCATTTGATTTTGAGTTGTTAAACCAAGATTTCTTGCATTTTTAGCTTCTTTGTGATAATCAAAACATATTTCTAGTATCGATTTTCAGGTTGACATCAAGACATACTTGGATTCGAGTAGATATATTTTACTATATCTGTGTTTATACTCTGTGCTCGCAGAACTACGTTGTAGCAGATCACTGTGAGTCTTCGTAGCCCCTTTTTCTTTACTTATTTCGGGGTGAAAGGAATACTACTTAAGCTTTTATACATGCCGTAACTACTTTTACTACTCTTTGGCTATTTGACTACTTGTTACATATTAGCCGGTCCTATTGAGGATTGTGTGTGCTCTATTGATACTATTAGCCGGTCCTATTGAGGATTGTGTGTGCTCTATTGATACTATTAGCCGGTCCTATTGAGGATTGTGTGTGCTCTATTGATACTATTAGCCGGTCCTATTGAGGATTGTGTATGCTCTATTGATACAATTAGCCGGTCCTATCGAGGATTGTGTGTGCTCGCTTACTTATGTGCAAGTTGGTCACTAGCCACTACATACTACTTAATACTTGAGATCTATTGGAGGTATAAAATGCTTTTATACTACTTGTTTATACTCAAACCTACGAACTCACCAACCTTTGTGTTGACTCTTTTAAGTATTCCTTTCAGGTAATCAGGCTAATCGTGGCTAGGAGTGGTAGCATGGGACTATTAGCAGACTTCAGGATTTAGGGTTGGAGTTTGCATGCTTGTACTTTGTGTTTGGTGGCAATATGCCCAATCGTATCCCCTGCGTGGGAACCTTTCGTACTTGATTTGATCATCTTTGTTGAACTTGTGTGTGTAATAACTACTACTATGCTTGTTTGGTTATGAAATTGACTATTTATGTTTATCCTAAGCACTCATTTAGTATTCCTATGTAACATCCATGTGCGCGTGTGCTTTATCTTACATCCCGAGTTTTCCGCCGCTGTCGGGGTGTTACAGTTAATGTGTAAAACTGTAAATGATTCGTGTTTTGATGCGGAAGTATGATATTCAACAATGGTGGTAAGTGTGTGTAAGTGTGTGTTCTTGAGAGAAAGATATGTGTATGGAATGATTTGATTACATTCAATTTGTGAAAATGTGTGTTCAGGTTACAAGGAAGGTTTGACGGGTATTTATATTCTAAGGAAACTTACAAAAGCTCTCCCTCAACCTTATAATAAGTACATAAACATACATTGTTTTTAACTACAACTAAGCATTATTTATATTTCTAACATTCTCCCCCTTAGTGCTTGGTTGTGAGCTTGGTTGTCCATCATCTCTTCCTTTGATGTCTTCTCCTCATGCTTGCTCTCCTTTGCTTGTTCTTTTTCTTCTTATAACTTTGAGCAACAGTTGATGTTGTAAGGTTGTCAATCTTTGAATTCCAGAAGGCTCTTTTCTTATAACTATTCCAAGTGTCTTTCCAATACTTCTTTGGAATGAAATGCCAGTTATCACCTTCAGGACATTCATCTGACAATCGAATGTTGTCTTGGAAATTCACTGGTGGAATGTTATGAGGACCATGTTTGTGACTAGGATTCCAAAGAACCCATGAGCCTGTCTCAGTATGTCTTACTCCTTCTTGAGCCTTGGGAGTCCTTTCCACAATAAGATCTCTTATTCTTTGACGCATCTCAAGAACAGCTTTGATACGTCTTATATGATTTCCTCTCTGAGACTTGATGTGATCATCTTCTTCATCATCAGAATCATCATTCAATGCACTTAGAATGGACAAGCAATAGTTCAAAGTACCATCAGAGTACTTGGGAAAATCTGAAGCACGAATGAAGATCTTTCTCTTTAAACGGTTAATGAAGACAAACCCATCCAAGTCTTCAATCACATCTCCAATTTGAAATGAATCTAGTTCATAACCTCCAGCTCTTTGATTTGGTTTTGTGAGGTTAATCTTGCTAGTTCTTCTTTCTAAGCCGATCTGAAAGTCATTGAATTCATAAAATCTGATTAAGGCTTGAAGGTGGCTTTTCAATGCTTCATAGGCTTGAAGTTGATCAGGAGTCTTGATAATCAAATATGCATATTGATTGTAGAGGAACAGGATGTCTGAGATCTTCAAGTGTTGGAAAGATTCTTCTTGAACAACATGCATACAACCATCTGCTCTGTGAACTTTAAATCGAACAAGTCTCATGTTGTGAGTTACCAGGGGAACAAACAACTCTAGCACTCTTGTGATTGGTCTTTCAAACTGCCTATACCACCATTCTTCTCTCACAGAACTTACAACATTCATCAATTCCATATACGCATCTCTTCGATCTTTATGTCTGAACAAAAAGAATGCTCTCAAACGATTCAATGTCATGTTTAATCTTTCATCTGGCGTGCAATAAATCTGGAAAGCTCTTTCTTCAAGATATCTTGCTTTGCACACAATCTCTTCAGGCTTGGTACTTAAATCCAAGATCTGCTCATAGTTCTCAGTAAAATAACCCTCATTAATCTGCTAATTTCTGCTTCTTGAAATTCTTGGATGTCTGACTCCTTGTGCAAGCTCACTAGGAGTCTCAAGATTTTCTGGGTTTTTCAGATGATAGACAATCTCTTCAAAGATGTCTTTTCCATATGTTTCTTGCTAAGATTGTTCAATTGTTTAAGCGTTATCAGGATCATCGGAATCAGATGAATCAGACTCATCATCTTCAGGTTGAAATGGATCACGATCACTTGACTCGTCAGAACTTGAAGTTGTGGAATAATAGTGTGAAATATGTCTGACAAGTGGGGGTAGATCATCTGAATCCGATTCACGAACATGAGTTGAAGAAGCTTGAGCTTGTATTTGATCTTGATTTTGATTTGTTTGATCTTGAATCACATCTTGAACAGTTTGTTCTTGACCACTTTGTTCTTGACCACTTTGTTCTTGAGTTTCATGACCTTCTCCGATATCTCTTATATTCTCCCCCTCGGGTTGATCATCAGGATCCTGATCATCCCGACTTCTGGAGATATCGGCCAGTCGACATTGTTGGTCAAGTTTACGAACTCTTTTCCGAAGAGCTTCAACTTCAGCTCTATTCTCTTGTTGTGTAGCTTGAAATGACATGTACGCAAGAAGTGATTGAAAGATTGATCATTTATGAGACGTTAGATGTGGTTCTTCAGATCTCAACCGATGCATGAGAGAAACAATAAGAGTGTCGGTTGATAGACCACTAGTGGCAAGACGTTTTGGTGAGCAATCACTTAGATATTCGGCAGAATCAGAAGATACAGAAGAAGAACTGGAAGAATGATGTGGTGAACTGGGATCAGGGAATGATTGAGTATTTGGTGTTGGTGTTGTTGTTGGTGGAATAGTAGGAGTTATAGGTGTTGTTTGAATTGGTGATGATGGAATTGTTGTTGTTGGTGTTACACGGGGTGGTAATGAAGATGCTACTGGAGTACCAATACGTAAAGCACCTCCAGTAAGCAATCTTGGTGATGGTGAACTTGATTCAGTGACAGGAAGTTTTCCGGTTAAGATATTTCTAGAAACAAGCAATGCACTTCTCTGACCTTCTTCAATCCCTTCAACAAACTGGGATACCAACCTTTGAGCTTCAATGGGAAGAGGAATAACATAATCTGGCACCTCAGTAATCTCAAGTGAGTCTACCGAGTGACCTGAAGACATCATTATTGTCTCAGGATTTCCTGTTGGTTCAAGAGTATGAACAACAGTTGATGATTCGGCTTCACAACCAGAATCTTTTGGGAAATGAAGGTGAATAACTCCGGAGTCACTTAGACTTGCCGTTATGCCTAAGGCATGAGAGCTGACACAACACATTGAGCTCGAAGGAACTCAAACTGTCGCACAACTGATCTAGCCACTAAGACGCCTTCGACTTCCAAACAATCCTCGAGAAGGCACAATAGCCGATCTCTCTATGTTTGTTCCAGCAACATCACCTAGATGTGCATGTGGTATCACAAGAGGTGCAAAAGGTGTCCTAAGTGGGGTACTAGACAAACGTGTAGAAATGAAGTCTAAGAGAGGAACAGATGTCTCTTGTGTTTCAACATTCACAGACTCAGAAGGAGAATGGAATGGAGTATGTGGACTTTGCTCGTGCATGAATGAGACGTCAGTCTGTAGAGAGACTTCTGAATGGCTTACGGAGGTTTGACCTTGCAAGAGTTGGGAGCTCTAGACTTCTATCCTAGGGTGAACCCGGCGTTGATAGATGTTTTGAATTAAATGGAGGCCAACGTTTTCTTTTTGCCTTTCTCCTATCCCGGATCTCTCATCCTCTCTGGTATTTTCAACCCTTCCCTCATTTCCACCTTGTTCCTCCGGGATGTCCATGACATCATCTGCAAACATATTTGCATCATCAGAATCAGACTCTGCATCACTGGAGTCATGAGCATCTTCTTGTGTTGTTGATTGAAATTGATCATATTCAAATCAAGATTTCTTGAATGTTCTACGGATATTAACAGGAATTGATTTCATTCGGCCTTGAAAATATGTAGGTGGAGGAGATCGAGGAAATGATGATGATGAATGAATTTGTGATACAATGGTTTGAGGTTGAGTTTGTTCCATTGTTGGTGGTATTGGTGAGATGATTTCGGGAAGTGGTGATGATTGATGAATAGGTGTTTGTGGTGTTTGAGGTGATTTAGGAGAAGATGGAGATGATGATGAAGTTGATGATCTTTGAGGTGACGGTGTTTTGGGTGAAGATGATCTCAAAGTAGTTGTTTTTGGTGGTGGAGATCTAATTGGCTTTGGAGACCCAGCAACAGAAACTGTCTCCTCAGAAGATGCAGGTGAAGAAGATTCAGCCGGAGTTTTTCTCTTCAATTTCTTTGATGAACTCCCCTTCTTCTTTTTCTGAAAAACTTTCTTACCTTATTTCAACTCAAACTTTTGACCTTTCACAATCTTTCTTCTCTTAGGCTCACTGGAACTGGATAGACCCTCACGCTCTTTTCTTTTTCTCTTTAACCCCTCACTTGGTGTCCTATGCACAACTTGGGCAGGAACCGGGAGGCTTTCTGGTCCCAGAGTTGTTCTAATCCAGTCCAGGTAACCTTTCAAATCATCATTAGACTCAGAAACCAAGTCCAACAAATGTGATGGAATTAAGTATGTATAACTTGCAATTCCAGAGTCTCTAACATACTTGTACTGTTGGAGTGTAACTTTTGTATCATCATTAAGTCTCATAATGCTTTTCTCATGTCTGACTGCAGCATAGACAATTACTGTCAGAAATCTGATAAATGGAATATACTTCTTGGGAGCTGAGATTTTTCCATTAACCAATACTATCAATTGGTCCCACAGAAGTTGAGCAATGTCGTAATGTCTATCAAAGACAAGACCATAAAAGACATGCAACATAGGCTGAGTCAGATTATCCATCCCTCTTGTATACGGAGTCAAGCAGTTGCTGAGGATAGAGTATACATAATACCAGATCTTGGGTAGATTCTTCAGCTTGAAGTCTCTAGTCTTGGTCAAAGGACCTTCATACCCAAGTGAGATTAATGCAGCAAACATTATATCATTGGACTCAAACTCATCAAAATTAGCATGTCCATTAGAATTAGCTTCAGGAAGCATCAGAGTTCTTCTGAAGTCATCAAGATTGAACTCAAAGTCATATATTCTATCTCCAGAGCTCAATTGATATTGAAAGAACCTTTGACGACGAAGTTCGGGAGATTTATGTTTAGGTTTTGATCTTGAAGAAGATGGATCTTGAGGCTGAACAAAATTTATGGTTCTCCACATCTCAAATAGATAAAATTTAGGCAAGTCTCTTTCGACAGTAAGAACATATGAGAGTGGATGATTGTGAAGAATTCTGGGGACAATTGGGAATCCCGGAGCAACAAATGGATCAGATAGAGCTCTATTGTTTCTCATGTTCTTTGAGTTGCCAGCAACAAGAATTTCTTCAATTGATTCATTCAGGGCAATCTGTTCATCATGTTCAACTTGATCTTGATGTTCGATTTTTTTTTTAATTTTCTGATTTTAAGATATAAAATAGTTTAACGCACACATAAAGTAATGTTTGAATATCAAATAACAAGTTTCATACAAATTATTTATATAAAATTCAAAGAGGTTCACATAGGCGATCAACTCGGTGTGCTTTGTACAAATAATTTGATATGAGAAAATAAACATAGAATAGTTAGATACATATTTCCATATATAAACATAGTAAGGAAGTACACAAAGGCGTTCAATTCCTTATATTTTCATATATAGAAATATATATATACCTTTGAAAATAGAATATAATCATACAAGTACAAGATACATGAGAATAGCAAGGAAGTACACAAAGGCGTTCAATTCCTCGTATCTCAAATATATTGCAATTATATGACTATACAAAGCACTTAGTCACACTACACAAAAATTAGGGTTTCAAGAAAAAAAATGGTTAAAACTGAAAAAGTTTTCTAAGTATGGGAACTAGGACGATCTTGAGTAGATCGTCCTGAGTTTCAACTCAGGTTATGAAACAAATACGATTATTGAAAGATCGTCTGATCCTTTGGAAAAATTTAAGTAATAGAAGTAGAAAAAAAAAGAGAGACGATCTGGATGAAGATCGTCTTAACATTTTGAAAAGAACGTTAAGTCTTGAAAAGCAGTGGGACGATCTTTTTTAAGATCGTATCAAGGTTTATGAGGAGAAAACGGTTTAAGTATAGAAAGAAGAAATGGGACGATCTTGGTGAAGATCGTCTTAAGTTTTACTCTTTGAAAAATGGTTAAGTATGGGAAAAAGGAAATGGGACGATCTTGGTGAAGATCGTCTTAACAACCTTTATTGAAAATCCTGTTGAAGTGAAGGGAAAATTGAGACGATCTTGGTGAGATCGTCTTGGAAATCAAGTGACAAAACACTTCACTTCAATTTTGATAAATTCTAATGCTTAGAAATATAAGTTGAAATTATGTCAATTTCTGGAAAAAAATTGAGCATAGTTTCCCCTTACATTTGAAAGAATTAGTTTTGAGCAAAACCGATTTCTTATGAAATCAGTTACCCATTCAATTGTGTTTGAAAAAATTTCCAACCACACAGCGAACAGACCCTAAGACGATCCTGACAAGATCGTCTTGGTCTTGGTCTCAGGGGTTTTACAAGGAAAACAAGTATGTGGAACTAAGACGGTCTTGGCAAGATCGTCTCATTTCCAAGTCGTTTTGGAACCAAGACGATCTTGGTCAAGATCATCCTAGAACCAATCCAAACAAGAAAATGCGATGACTTTGCCTAGATCGTATTAAATCCAAGCAGCTAATTATGCAACAAAAATACCACACAATGGTTCTAATTAGCTTCAAAACTTATTACAAACTCTTCACACACCCACAAACCTCAAAAATTAACAAAAACAACCTAGATCAATTCAAGACCGTTCTAGGTCGTCTTCTTCATTAGAACAGGGGTTTGCCATTTTTGAATTTATTAAGTCACAACTTTGAGCATTTAAACATGTAGAAACTATCAACACATAACCTAAACATGCTTCTAAATCATTCCATATTCACAGAAACATTAACAGATGCAAGATTTTCGAATAAAATTGAAAAACTAAGTTTCACTTTTAAACTCTAAATCATACCTGTGGATGTGATCAGATGACAATGTTGTTATGAAATGAAATGATCAGCGAGAAATTTGGAACAAAGCCCTTATTTTTGTTTCAATGATCAATACAAATTGATTTTGAAGTGATTTTTGTGTGTGAGAGAGAGATTGAGTGTTTGTTTTACGGGAAGATGGAATGGAAAAAAATAAGAAAAACAATTCCCTCCTTCTTGTTTAAGGAAGAAAAACAAATCGGGTCGAGTCAACTGGGTATGGACCGTGTCAAACGAGGTTTTGGGCTCAAATGTAAATTTGGGCTTTAGAACTGGGCTTGATGTTTTTAGGAAAAAAATTTGGACTCACAGAATTTATCAAGACAAATGATAAACAACTAAACAAGAAATATAGCAAAACAAATAATGAAACAACTAATAATAAAATTTTTTTTTTTTTTTTTTTGACTTTATCATTTTTATGGATTTTTCATTTTTAATATTTTTATTTGTTTTTCTAATTAACAATGAGTTTCTCATCAAATAGTGTTAATACACAAACTTACTCTAGATTCAGGATTCATGATTATCATTTTTCTCCCCCTCAAATATTGCATGATATTTAAGCATATTGCACATAATCATAGCATGAATGTTTGACATATAATGAATGAAAGAGAAAGAGATAAAGAAATTGTACAAAACATGCAGAGGCAAGTAAGTGCATTGGTAAAGAGCACTTATTCAAGATTGTTCCATTGAAAAGAAACTCATTCCAGAATCATGTGTTGAAAAGCATCCAGGTATGAAATGCTAAACACAGACCTTTATTACCTACAAAACAGAATTAGGTCTTTTTAGGTACCCACTTTTGAATGGGTCCTTTTAGGTTAGAGGAAACATTCAGGGTGTACAAATGGGGTTTTCGAACAAGAGGTTTATTCTTAAAATTTATCACAATCCCCTTAAAATCAACAATCAATGGTTTAGAAATCACAGTAGAAGATTTAGAATTTATTATAGACCATGGTTTAGCTGAATTACTTAAATTTGAAACAAATTTCCTATTAGGAACTTTATTCTTGTAATCATTAGCTGTCCAACTTCTTCTAACTGTTGATTTAACAGACACTTTTGTTTTAGCATTATGATTGTTGGTTTTCTCGGAAGATTTGATGTTCTGTTTCTTTAGGTTTCCAACAGTGAACCAATCATACTGATCTCTATATCTGGTTTTACCATTAGATGTATCTGTGATTAGAAAATCTTTGTTAGACTTTGACATCTTAGGTAAAGAACTAGATTGTGAGTCAAGTTTAGGAGCAGTGGTTCTAGGTACAGATGAAGAATCAACCTTGTTCTTTGAGGTATTTGAAATGGGCTTCTTACCTTTGACAGCTGGTGCATGCTGACCTTTGGGTGAATAAAATGAAGTTGGAGCAATCTTAGACCTAGATTCCTTCTTTGTTTCAATTTTAGGCCTTTTTGGTGAAAGTTTTGCAAGTTCTTTCTCTACTTCAGGTGCAAAAACATGTTCAGTTTCCAAAAACTTATCAAGTTCTTTAACAGAAAAATCTGGAAAAGAAAATGGTGAAGCTTTTTGTTGAACTTTGGGTTTGGAAACAGTTTTGTTTGTAATCTTTTCAATTAATGCTTTTGCTTTAGCCTTAAGATCTTTAGGAATCTCAATCTTCTGCTCTAAATTCACTCTATTTTGGTCAACAGGGGTGATCACAAGAGTATCAAAAGAGAGTATCTTTTTCACAGAAGAAAGATTCTTGGTTTTCAAAGCTTTAACCTTTTCTTCAATCTGGAGAAAAGATGAGAACATTGAAGTAGACATATCATGAATCTCATGAGAAGAGATTCTTTCACCCTTCACAGCTTTGTTAGAAATCTCACACTCTTTGGACTGAGTGGAGCAATCAGGAGAATTAAAAACATACAACATTTGAACAGGGGTGGTCTCACTTACCTTTGGAGTATGATCTTGAGTTTTCAAATGTTCAATGACCTTTTGTTGAGACTCAATTTTTTGTTTTAAACCTTCAATTTCTTTTTCCAATATGGTAGTTGGAATATAAGTTCTTGTTGAAACTGGTTTTAAACAATCTTTTTGAGAATCATTTTCAGGAATTGAAATGTTGTCTATTTCTTCTAACTCATAGATGGTTCTTCTATGAGTTTTCTTATATGTATCATTTAGAGCAACATAATCAATACCAATTTTATTTGTTTGTGGTCTTTCAACATCATCTGACTCAAAGTCATTCTCAGATGGTCTAACAAAAGTTTGAATCATGCCAAGTCTCAGAAGGTTTTCATCATACAAAGGACCAAGGTCTTCTTTTTGAGCTTTTTCCAAGTGTGTTGGATTCGCATATCCTAACCCAAGAAGAAGTTTTGATCTATATATCTTTGACTTGTTGTAAAAAGCAGTGAAATTCAGAAGAGGGTTTTGTTCAATTTTATAGATTTTCTCTTGGTAAAACAAGACATTTGCTTTCAAATCCTCAATTTGCTTTTTAAGAGTTTCAATTTCAACTCCTTTGAGAAAACAAGTACTGTTTAGATCAGAAATTTGTCGTTCATGTTTTTCACAGTTGGGTCTAAAATCTTTCATTTTATTGGTGAGAAACTCAACATCAGTTTGTCTTGCATTTGCTCTTATCCATTCATTTGTTTTCTCAAGCTTTAGGGTCTCACTGGTCTGCTTGAGTGAATGGACAGTCTCTTCAAGGTCTTGACATTTGTTAGTTAAATGAGCATTGGGAGAAACAACTTGAGAACTGACACTTGACAAATGCATTTCTTTCAAAGAATTATAATTCACTTTGAGAGCTTCATGAGCTATTGAGAGTTCTGAAAAATTTTCATTGATTTTATCAAACTCTTGTTTAGCCATTTTCAAATTGTTTATCAAAGTAATGTTTTGCTTTGTCAGAGTGTCAGCAGTTGTTTGGTCAGACAAGATATCATCTTTAGAAATGAAATCTACCACACTTGGTGTTGCTTGTGAGGTAGTTTGTGAAGAACTGGTTGTTGAAGTTATCAAGCAGTTGACATCTTTAGAATCAGCAATTTTTGGTAATGCATCCCATATCTCTTTTGCATTGTGATCATGATTGATAGCAGAGAAAATCTCGTCAATAAGAGATTGATAGATATAGGATTTTGCTTGCTTGTCAGCTCGAATTCTTGCTTTTTGAGCATCAGTGAGTTGGTCATTGGTAAGAAGAATTCCAAGGGGATGTTTGAACTGAACTGGACCATCAAGAATTGATTCTTTAATGGAGGCACCATTTGATTTAGTATCAAGAAAAACCATGAATTCGTTTTGCCATTGGATAAAAGAATTTTTGTGTAGAATTGGGGGTCTGATGATTGACATCATTGGATCAATGTTGATTGTTGTCATTGAAATGATTGAACAATGATTTGAAAATTGTTTTTGTTGATTTTGAATTTTAGAAGACAAAACGATCTTGATGAAGATCGTATTGAAGAAAGAAAGCTAGGACGATCTTGAATAAGATCGTCTTAGAACGAATGACAGAAAAATTCTAAGTATGGAAGACAGGAAGATAAGACGGTCTAGGGGAAGATCGTCTTAGAAAATTTGTAAAGGAAAAATAAGACGGTCTTGAGGGAAGATCGTCTTAGAAGAACTTGGGTTAAATTTTCTAAGTACAAAAAATCTTGGAAATTTGGACAGAATAACGGTTATGATTTCAAGATTGTTGAGCAAAACCAATCTCAAAGAGATTAGTTACCCAGGAAGTGTGTGATTCCCAATCACAACAACTTCAAATGATCAAATCACCACACACAGTTCACATAGAACCAAGAATGTTTGGACGATCTTGGCAAGATCGTCTTAACAACAAATACCAGAAAAAACCAATAGGACGATCTTGGGAGATCGTCTTAGAATCACTTAAGTAAAACGGTCTATTTGAAGATCATTTTAAAGGACTTTCCTCAAGAACAGCAGATAAGACAAAATAGTCGTGCAGAATCACTGATTTGCTCTTTTCTCACTCAATTTTGAGTGTTAGAACTTGATTTAAAAACAGAAATGCTCAGAATTCGATCGCGCACAACCCTAGCAACAAAATTATAGATCAAATCAACTCAAATTCAAACCCAAAATTTTGGCGGTTTTCCCACAATTTCGGATTTTGATGAATACAGTGAATTGAATTCTGAAATTTAACATGTTGTTTTCTGAGGTGATTTCGAATGGATTTGTGAACAAAAACAGGAAAATTGAGTGAAAATTGATGTAGAAATGATGAAGAGCAGAGACGGTATTGTTTGAACACGAATTTTGAACTTTTGAACAAAATCAACACAAATCTGTAAAGAATTTTTCTGGATCTTCAACAGATTTTGTTTTGCTCTGATACCAAATGTAAAACTGTAAATGATTCGTGTTTTGATGTGGAAGTATGATATTCAACAATGGTGGTAAGTGTGTGTAAGTGTGTGTTCTTGAGAGAAAGATATGTGTATGGAATGATTTGATTACATTCAATTTGTGAAAATGTGTGTTCAGGTTACAAGGAAGGAAGGTTTGAGGGGTATTTATATTCTAAGGAAACTTACAAAAGCTCCCCCTCAACCTTATAATAAGTACATAAACATACATTATTTTTAACTACAACTAAGCACTATTTATATTTCTAACATAATGTTCGTATGTTTAATCCAAATGTGCTTGTTGATAATGTGCCTATTAATGCGTATGTTGATTCTAAAGCATGTTTGTATGCGTTTCCTAAGTTATATACCCTGCCTATGTTAACTAACCACAAAGGACCCGTCTTCAAGTGGGTACCTAAAGTCGGTTAAATTTCTTTGATTGCAGGAAATAACCATCTGTGTTTGGATACTCGATTTCGGGTGTTCAAAACACATGACTGGCAATAAAGCATTGCTCAAAAACTTTATCGAACAATTCATGGGAACTGTTCAATTTGGGAACAACAATTTCGCTCCCATCTTAGGTTATGGAGACATTGAACGCAATGGAATTGTCATCAAGAAAGTTCATTATGTTGAAGGATTAAGTCATAACTTGTTCAGTGTTGGAAAATTCTGTGACAACAATCTTCATGTTCTTTTTCGACAATCTCTTTGCAAAGTCCAAACTCTAGATGGAGTTGACATTCTGTGTGGCGACCGCGATGATAACCTTTTTACCGTCAATCTGGATGATAACCAACCTACTGACAATATTTGTCTCATTTCAAAAGCTACATCAAAGAATTCTTGGTTGTGGCATAGAAGGCTTTCTCACCTAAATTTTCCAACCATCAATACTTTGGTCAACAAGCATCTTGTTGAAGGCCTGCCGGACTATAAGTATGAGAGTGAGCATGTTTGTCCTTCTTGTGCTGTTGGGAAGATTAAACGAGCTTCTCATAAACCTAAGAAATCTCCAAATTCATTAGCACCTCTTCATTTGCTTCACATGGATCTTTATGGGCCGATGAAAGTACAAAGTCGAAATGGGAAGAAATACATCTTGGTTATTGTTGATGATTATTCAAGATATACTTGGGTCAAGTTTCTTGCCTCCAAAGATGAAACAACTCAGACTTTGATCGATTTCATCACTTCTACTCAAGTAAATCTTCAACTTCCAGTCCGTTACATCCGTTCGGATAACGGTACTGAGTTCAAGAATGTCGTATTTGATGAGTTTTGTAAATCCAAATGCATTACTCACCAATTCTCTGCAGTTCGTACCCCACAACGAAACGGTGTGGTTGAAAGGAGAAATCGAACGCTAGTGGAAGCTGCAAGAACAATGCTTGCTTATTCCAAGTTACCTTCCAATATGTGGGCTGAAGCTGTTGACACTGCTTGTCACACTCAGAATCAGTCCATTGTCAATCAACGTTTCGAGAAGACTCCTTATGAGGTTGTTAACAAACGCAAACCCAACATTAACTATTTTCATATCTTTGGGTGTGTTTGTTATGCTTTGAATGATCGGGAGAATCTTGGAAAGTTCGAGAAGAAAGGTGATGAAGGTTACTTTGTTGGTTATTCCAAGACATCGATTTCCTATCGAATCTACAATCGCCGAACAAATACAATTCAAGAAACAATGAATATTTGGTTTGATGAAATGTCGGGCATGATCTTTGAACAAGAAAGTTTGATACCAACAAGTAATGATCCAAGTGCTTCAAGTACTTCATCAAAGACTTCTACTTTAGCATCTAAATTCAAGAAGTTTCCAACTCCAACAAGTGATGAGTTAGATATTCTTTTTGAAGAATTCTACAATTCTAAACCGATTCATGATGAAGAACCTCAAATCATCGTTGAACCAATTCAGACAAATAGTCCAGTTCCTGAAAACAATCATGAATCATCCTCAAGTTCTTCTGAGCAAGGTGCTACATCTTCTAGTAGTAGTTCTTCATCTTCTTCTAATGATTCTTCTTCACCAACCTTTTCTAATAATTCTTCTCAAGTGAATGTTCAGGAACAACCTACCCAGTTTACTCAGACTACCAATCCAATAAATAATCCAAATGTGTATGTGCCACTTGACTTTGATCATCCATCCTATGAGGAAGCTGTTCTACCAAGCTATGATTCCATCTCTCAACAAAACTCAGGTTTTAATGATGATGATGTAAATGTTCAACCACATGATCCTCTTCCTCATGATCATAAATGGTCACGTATGCTGAAAAATCATCCTACTGATCAAATTATTGGAGATCCACAAGCCGGAGTATCTACCCGTACTTCAGTAAACGAGTGTCTTATTGCACTTTCTCTCAGCAACATCGAACCCAAAACTGTCTCTGAAGCTCTTCGTGATCCAGAGTGGGTTAAAGCTATGCAAGAAGAACTCGCTCAATTTGAAAGACTGAAAGTATGGAGATTAGTTCCAAATCCAAGAAAAGATGAACCTATTGGAACAAAGTGGATTTTCAAGAACAAGAAGGATGAGAATGGAGTAGTAGTAAAGAACAAAGCTCAACTTGTTGCAAAGGGTTATTGGCAACAATCTGGTGTTGACTTCGACGAAACTTTTGCTCCAGTTGCAAGAATGGAAGCTATCCAGATTTTCTTAGCTTATGCCGCTTTCCGAAACTTCATTGTGTTTCAAATGGATGTAAAGACAGCTTTCTTGAATGGTGAACTCAAAGAAGAAGTTTACGTTGAACAACCAGAAGGTTTTGTTGATTCTAAAAAGCCAAACCATGTCTACAGGTTAGACAAGGCTCTCTACGGTCTTAAGCAAGAACCCCGCGCATGGTATGATTCCTTAACTACTTTCTTGATTAGAGGTGGCTTTACCAAAGGCACAATAGACCCTACCCTGTTCATTCGTAAACAAGGTAAACATGTTCTTCTTGTCCAAATATATGTTGATGACATTATCTTTAGGTCAACCAGTCAAACATTTTGCCAAAACTTTTCATCTCTAATTTTTATCATTTTGAAATGAGTATGATTGGGGAAATGAACTACTTTTTAGGTCTTCAAATCAAACAATTACCAAATGGTATTTTTATATCACAAGGTAAATACATAAGTGATATGTTGAAAAAGTTTGATATGGCTTCATGTTCTTCAATTTCTACCCCAATGGCTGCTCGAACAAACATAAATGCTGATAAAAATGGGAAACCATTTGACCAAAAGAGATATAGAAGTATGATTGGTTCATTGTTGTATCTCACAGCATCTCACCCAAATATAATGTTTGCAACATGTATGTGTGCTAGGTATCAAGCTGCTCCAACTGATTTACATTTTCAAGCTGTGAAACGAATATTTCATTATCTGAAGAGTACACCCAACTTAGGTCTCTAGTATCCAAGGGATACTGGATTTAATTTAACTGCCTATTCAGATGCAGATCATGCAGGTTGTAAGCTTGATCGCAAGAGTACTTCTCGTACTTTACAATTTTTAGGTGATAAAATTGTGAGTTGGTCTTCCAAGAAACAGAATTGTGTGTCACTATCAACAGCTGAAGTTGAATATGTGGTTGCAGCTAGTTGTTGTGCTCAAGTGTTATGGATGAAGACGCAACTAACTGATTATGGTCTGAAATATGATCATATCCCTATCTATTGTGACTCTCAAAGTGCCATTGCTATTGCAGTCAACTCAGTAAACCACTCTCGATCAAAGCATATTGATGTGAGATATCATTTTCTCAAAGATCATATTGAGAAAGGTGACATCGAGCTCTACTTTGTGGGAACTGACTATCAGCTTGCAGATTTGTTCACCAAACCATTGGATGAAAAGAGGTTTAACTTTCTTATCTCCAAGCTTGGCATGTTAAATCTTGAACCTTAACTTATTTTGTTCTTGATACATTCTTGAAAAACAAAATACAAAATTTGAAAAGAAAAAAATCAAATACAAAAATATAAAATTTTGAAAAATAACAAAAAGATTTTCTTTATTTTTTTCTTTTTAAAGTGGTTTACATATACTCTGTATGTAACCCATGCTTAAATGATTTATTTATTACTTTATGGCTTATATATACTCTGTGTATAACCCGTTCTTAAAAGTTTTTATTTATTTCCAAATGTATTATTTTTCCCGTCAAAATATTCTTTCACTTTCAATTGTTGATATGAGAAGCGAAGGATTGGACGCCTTTGTGTGCTCCCTAGTTGTCTCATCTTGAACAACTGATTGAGTTAAATGTGCTTAAATATTTTATTTTGCATCCAACTTGTTGATGTAAGATGCAAAGGATCGAACGCCTTTGTGTACTCCCTAGCAGTCTTACTATGAACATTGTTGTTGAAGCAAAACTTAGTGCTTCTTAAAATCTTGTTCACATTAGACTTTCAAATTTTTCTGTATATATCACAACAAAGATTTTTTTTGATTTCACAAATACCATTTTTTGCTCTACCTTTCTATGAAAAACATTCGAATATACCTTTGCATAGATTAAGGGGGAGTTTGTGATTTCAAAACTTCAAATGTGTTATTATAATCTTTTTCATACACACATTTGATGATTTTCAAATGATTTTAAATCAATTGAAGTTCGGTGATTAGTTTGCACATGAGCGATTCATTCACTCCATGAACTTCATCATCGCCGATGAGTTCTAACCCCAGAGTATTCACTTCTGTCATTAGTGATGATGGTTTCGTGCAAATAGGATGGAGGGAGTAAATTCGAAAAGTGAGAGGTTATGGTGATATGTTGTGAGAAAAGGGTTAAAAGAAATGATACCCTTCCCTAAAACTCTCAAATCGCCGGGTACAACACATTTCTATCGGATGTCATTTGTTGTTATCTTGATAAAGACTTCATGGACCTAGTGAAGCGATGCACATCTTTACCTAACCACTCAAGTGTTTCTTAACAAATACTTGTTTCATTTCTCACGGAGATTTTCACATTTCTATTGACTCTTCATTTGGAAGATGTTGATATTGAAAAAGGGAGACATTCTGCTCCAGTCCCCGACTTCATTTGATCACATTGTGTCTAGAACTATCGTGCTTGATCATTCATTTGATCATTTTTCATTTCTTAAGATACATTCGAGTCATATCTTTGTGATATTTTTGCTTATCTATGTGATATAGCCGGAGCATTTGTAGTGATATCTTAATTGATATTCCACGATGATCAAATGGAAATCCTATCAATGCTAATATCTTTTCCAACATTGAACGTAGGTCTCATAATTACATTTATGTGATTATTGAGTGAACGAGAAGTCTATCAGTGACCTCGGATTTTACCTAAAAATCTTTAAGGATAATAGATTGTGGTTATCGAACGCCTCGGCTGTACTAACCATGATTTATATTCTTTGAAGCAATCTCGTTGTTGAAAAGCCGCAAGACCGAACTATGTTAGAACATTGCTTTGTGCATATCTCAATGATACATAGGAAATCCCGTAAAGTGCTATACATTTCTATCGGTCATTTCATTAATCCTTTTGATTTTTGAAAATGTTAACGGATCATTCTTATCCGGTTTTTCAATTTCTCATCTCCCAAACACAAAAACCACCAACACCATTCCATAACGTTTGTACCAACAACTTCAACCTTATATTTTAGTTACCTTTAGGATTCTTTGGGTTGGGACTATTGAATTGGGTTGATGTGTTGATGTTTGATATTTCTCCATGCAAATCTAGTTTTAACTTGTGATATTTCTTTTCGTAATTTATCAATCAATGTTTGCATAATGACATTGGTTCCCAACTTTGTCATTATGAGGGGGAGAAAAAGATTATGATTGATTGAGAAAGAAAAATTTTGAGCTTGATTTGTGCAATCATGGAGTTAGTAAGAAAAAGGTTGTAGTAGGTGTATGGAGGCTGGAGATGAAGTTAAGAGATAATAAGTAACTTAGAGTGAAGGATGTATGAGATTAATGGAAAAACTTCCAATTAATGGAATTTCAGTTAATTGAGCTCAGATTTTTACTAGATTTTAGTCGATTGAGTTCTTGACTTGAAAAAGAAAAACTGAGATGTTTACAAAGATAAGAATGAGATCTAAGATGAGAGGAAAATATTCAAAGATGCTCCAAAATGCTTATACTCATGAATTGAGGGGGAGCATGATCACTTCATAATATGCTTAACCAAACTTCATTCAAATGTTTACTCTCCAAAGTATTCAAGCTAAATGTGACAAAGATCAAAGCTACAAAAAGTTGAAAGATTGATTGGAAGATTCAAGACAAAGAAGTAAAGCTTCAAAAGAGTCTCCATCAACATATTTCATTCAAGATCTTCAAGTTGTTCATTTACACTTGTTAAAGAAGCTCCAATGCATACATAAAGGGGGAGAGTACAAGTTCATGATACTTTATTCCAAGAACATAATTTTCACTCAAGAATCAAAGATTGAAGAACCAAAGCCAAGTTTATACCTTCCGCACCTCAAAAGACAACTCTGATTCATGGTTCAACAATTTTCAAAGATTCAAGAAAGAACACACACTTGTTCTCTGTTCAAAAAGAACATTGAGAATCTTATCATGATTTAACTTCAAGAAGTCCAAGACCAAGATTGATTCAAGTTCTCCAAATACTTGTTTCATCAAACCAATTGTCTTCACCACCGGGCTCATCAACTTCATTCTTACAAGACAAAATAACACGTACTTCATCCATTACAATATATCACTAAGGGGGAGAATGTTAAAAATCCAAAAATAGTGATAAATTGTAATTAAGATTGTGGACTTGCTTGTTGTTAAATTATAGATATATGATAACTAAGGATGAGGAGCTAAATATAAAGTTTAGCATGTGTAAAGACTTATAGTATAAATACTCCTCATTCCTTAGGTATCATATATATACATGTACATATAACTATTTCAATAACAACCTTCATAATTGACACACACCTCAGTCCATCAAAAACACACACACACACACACTCTCTCAATACACACACTGAACACACCAAGAACACACACTTAAATCCGCCATTGTTGAGATCAAATCTAGAGCAGAAATCGTGTTATAACATATGCAAAGGAGATGTAAGTATATAATACATCGTCCAAAAGACTACTTAGTGTTTTAAATCGAGGCATCGTCTAACTAGGTCATTAAAGTCACAACATGAAGTTTGTGTGATTGATTGCTCATCTTATAAGATTGGAAGCATGTTCCATATTTAGCTATTATTGGCAATAAGTATTAACTTTACAAAGATTATTTGAATGACTATAGATTGGGGTCATGTTATTATTTAACATGCAATAACTTGAATTCGCATCATGTCAAGAATGTATTGTGTTTCCTCCCCATTGAAATTGGTTTATGGTCAGAAACCACATATGTCTCATAAGAGTTTATAATGTGCAATATATGATTAAGTTGTTTCACCACAATGCACAAAGATTAGACTTCAAAGAATGTTGAAAAGAATGTTGGGAAAATAGACGTGCCTTGGAAGTGTGTAGGTTTATGCTTTGATTCAATTCAAAATTTTCTGATTAAACTAGACATTAGTATGGCTGTTTAGGGTATGAGTTGGAACATGAAAGAGGTGTACGTATTCAATAAAGCCATCGTTGGAATATTTATTTATGGCTTAAGTTTTTCATTGACATGACTTGGTTTTCCCAACATTAGGGGGAGATGTTCCCAACATTAAGAAAAGATGTAAAGCGGCTGAAATGAGTAAAAAATGAATTATCAAAGATCCTCACACCATGAATATCAACTTAAAGTTTGTGAGATAATTCATTCACAACATTTAGTAATTGCCAGCATGTTAACTGACCAAAAAGAGATAGTGATTGAATCACAAATATCAGCTACTAATGCTCCGATTGGTAATGAGTCTACGCACATTTGAAAGTTGTAGAAAATTCGATTCTAAATAAAAAGCCTCGAAAATAAAAGGAGCATTAAATTATGATGGTCAAAGTCGAGGTATAAATACCCCATTAGAAATTGATGATGAGAATCTAGACATGGAGGTTTTTGAGAAACCCCGGGTACCTAGAAATAATGAGATCTCAATAAATTGTGAAATGCCTAAAGATTTGTGGAATCGATAATTGATAAAAACGACGTCAAAACTGAATGAATATGATAGCCCTAAGAGTATGTATAATGGTGAAGATCTTGAAAGCATGCATGCATAAGTGATAAGATATGAAATGTCCCAGAGGTGTAACAAGAGGGGGGGGTGAATACAACTGTTTCATTTTTCCTATACTTTCTTTTATAAAGGGTTTTAATTGATCCAATAAGTATATTAAACAATGTGAGTTATAAGAATCAATAAAACAGTAAAGCAGAAAATAAACATTCTTAGGCACTAATTGCGTTTTTCAAATGTAATCCTTTATTAAGAAATAATCTATACAAAGAATTACCGGGTTGTTGCGGAAATAAGATAACCTACAATATCTAAACAACCCTATGAATTGACAAACAACAATCAAATAAGTTCTTTCTCAAGAGAAGCAGCCCAAGCTGACTTCTCACAGACGAGTCTGTGTATAATAGCAAAGAGAACTTTTGTGAAGAATGATTCAAAGGAATGTCTCATATGCCTTCAAGGATTGTAGCTTTTATAGGTGAAAGTTTCAAATTCACTTGGTGTCCAAAATAAGCCACGTTTTCAATTATGGTTGAATGATCAGGGAATATTGGAACGTGCCTTCATCGTACTTGTGGTCCCCAAAACCTGCAGCACATCATTTTGATCGTCCAATGAGAGTGTGGACATGCATATGTAAGTAAACCACCAACCCAGATTCTAGGAACCTTCCTAGTCACGTCATACGTCCTTATCAATAAATCCAGGCTGTAATCTTCACTGATTGTTTAGACACAGATTGCTCGTTTGTCAAGAGCAAATCTGTCTAAGTGTTTCCAAGCTGACTGCTAATCCCAAGCTGTCTTCCACCAACAACTTGATCTTCTATCTTCAATCCTCCTCTTTGATTTGGACTGAATGCTATAACCATTTGATGCAGCTTGAACAACACTTGTTTCCATAAGATAAACAATTACAATATATGAAGCATGAGGTTACAGATCGCAAGCTGTGTCAGCTTAGTCTGACCCAGATCAGATTACAAGACCCAAAAGATTACTAAGTGTTTATATATCAGATTTGTCATCACCAAATTTACAAATAGCATTGGGACTCAACAATCTCCCCCTATTTGATGATGACAAAACCCTACACCCTTATCTAACTATCAGCTTACAAGGAATCAAAGTAAAATATTACTAACAGATTTGACCCTTTGAATCTTTTGGGTTCTTTTTGATTAGACTAGAAGTTGTAACAAGAAAAACTGATTGAATATATATAATGAGCATTTCAAAGGAGAATATCTTACAAACACTTCACTTAATTTCCTAAGATATCTACAGTTTCTTTTTTAACTTCAAATGAAGGGGCAACTGTTACATCAACTTTTCTATCCAATCCTTCTTCAATGAGAAACTGCTCGTACCCATTTCCTCGTTCACAAAAATTGACACAGAATCTGTACAAGGTAAATAGGTGCATTTTTGGTACCTGTTTCAACTCAGCAGTTCTTTGAAATATAAGTTGCCCTCTAGCATTTGCAAAATACATCCCATGCTCAGGCTCAGTAATGTGCAATCCACACTTTGCATCTTGACTGCTAGTAGGCAGAGACAGATTCAGATGACCAAGAAGTTTATCTCGAGCTTCAGGTGCCAATTGCTCAAGTAGCTCTGAAGGGTTTAATTGCCTGATGAAATCTGTGTGATCCCCTTCAGGACCATCAAGCTTGACATGTTTTGTTCTTCTTCTTTTCAAAGGCTCTTCAGTTTCTTCTTCTTCCATGTCATAGTATCTTGGTTTTGGTAGACTTGAGACATCAATCTTGTTTTTCACAATAATGGCCAACTTCTTCTCAAGTGCTTCCAAGACAATCTCTCTATGAATGCCGGGTTGTTTATAGATGATGTCATATAGCTGAACCCACTCAGTGTAACCTAGATCAAACAGCTTGTCAAGATAATAGGTTTCCCAAGTATTTTCATAGCCTTCTCTAGTACATCTGATGCTTGGAGTGGATTGATTCTTCCTTCTTTTTAATATAACCTGAAGGATGGTCTGTGGATACTTTCTATGATTCAATCTTTCCTTTGTTTTCTTGATATCCACAGCTTCCCATCCAGCATGAGCTTTGGAACTCTCCCTAACATCCTTGACAATCTGTGATGGTTTGGAGTGAACCACCACCTTTTTCTTCCCTTCTCTTTCTACAGCCTTTCTCTTTGATCCCACAACTGGTAATACTTCTTCATCTTCCTTATTAAATTGTTCTTGAAGTGCTTTGGCCAGTTCAAGATCAGACTCAAGAGCTGTCAGCTTCAATCTTTCCAACCTGTCTTCCACAATCATCTTGTATGCATCCTTGATGGATACCTTCATCTCTTGAGCTCTTTCTGCAGCAAACTCCCAGTCTTTTTCTTCTTGAGTCAAGACCTTCACATCACTTGAGCCTTCACCAATACTCTTTTCTTCATCATAAATTGACTCAAAGTGGTGGTGTCATCACTAGAAGTTGAATCAGCAACTGCAACTTCTTTGGAAGCTGGGACAGCTTGTGCAGGGACAGATTGCGAAGACTTTCCTTTCTCAGCATATCCTTCATCAATTCCTTCCTTATCTCTCTAAAAACATTCATCACAATATTGGTTTCCTCCCCCTCAACAATATCATATTCCTAACAGATTCCTTATTCTTTCCTTCGGATCTTTCACCACCAGACTCAGACTCTGGCATTTTATCTTCTCCTCAGCTTCCTTATTTGGATTAGAGCCATAGACAACCATTCTTCTATCATTGGCCTCCCTTTCTCTTTTGCCCTTGGCATATCTTGCATCCAACTTCTTCAGATACTCAGCAGTCTCTTTCTCTACTGCAATCCTTTCTTGCTCAATTTCAGCCTCACTCCTTTCACTTCTTTTCTTCTCCCCCTTTTTGTCATCATCAGGAGGGAAGGAGCTTACTGGAGTAGTAAAGATTCCACTGAGTCTTGTATTTAACATGTCAATTCTGAAGTTGTTTGCAGACCAGGATCTGTGTAGATCAATAAAATCATTATGAAGGTTGACCATGTTAGATTGTACACCTTTAGAGATATCCACTAACTCTTTCTTGAATTCAGTTGTGACTTGTTGGAATTTTTTAGTTCAATGGATACATCTCTGGTGAACTTGATTGCATTCTTCTCAATCTGACCCAGAGTACTCTTGTTTAATTCATTTTGTTCAATCATTGCTTTAGTCAACCCATCAAGAGACTCTGTCAGCTTGCTCTGGCTCTTCTCCATATTCTCAAGTGCCTTTATCACCCTTTCTTCAGTTTCTTTGTGATCTTGACACAGCTTCTCTACCTTCTTATCCAACAATTCCTGATCCTTTTGGATCTTGACCATGCCTTCAACCAACTTTAAGTTCTCAACCTTAGAGGTTGATATGAACTTAGTGAGCTGATTTACCATATCTAAGGATGAGATAGTGGCAGCTTGGGAAAGACTTGCAGTTGGCCTAAAGGGCACTGACTCTGAAAAGAGCAGCCTGCAATCCTTAAAATCAGGGTCATTGGGCTCATATAGAAGGGGGTGGAGGCTAAGGGAGTTTTGGTACATTTTCTCATGAGAATGAGTCTCATAAGCAGATCTTTCAGAAATGATGATGTGCTGAACAATCTGAGAAGGATTGACATGTAATTCAGATTGAAGGCCAGTGGGAATTTGTTGATCTTGATTTTGATTAACACCTCCACTGGCATCTTCCATCAGAGCATCCCTTGAGGATGGATGGGCAAGCACATCATCGAATGAAGAATCACTTCCGGAGATAGTGATCTGATTCTCATTGACATCGTGAGGACTATCAATGGTTCCCTTTGCTGCACAAGGGGCTAACATGACCTCCCTAAAGAGAGCCATGTAACCTACAGGATCCCTCTGTCCAAGGACAGATGCAGACACAGACCCTGCAGATGTAATGTTAAGGGTAGATGATTGCCTTTCAACAGAGTTGTGTTGTGTCACCAAAGTATCACGAGGGAGAATTGAGGCCTGTACCCCTCCTTGTGATCTAGAAGGGGCATTGACAGCCAGTGTAGACTCAGAGTGTAAGAAAGTAGGAGTCTGACCAGCTTGGGGAATGAGAGCAGTGTCACTTAGGCGTTTGATGCTAACATCCTTTGGTTGATCATCCTCAGTCAACATGTGCACAGACTCTGACTCTTTTTGGATCTGGGCAAGATCCTCTGGTGTCCCTTTAGTGATATCATCAACCTTTTGGGAGGCTGATGATGGCGAATTAGGCTTAGACACAGTATGACCTTGGGAGGAGTTCTTTATTTCAATGTCTTCACCCTGTTTGGAGGGTTGGACAGAAGTAGTTGTTCCCTTTGACTCGTCTACACTCTTTTGGGAGAGTGCAGATGGGCGTGGTGAATCCGGCTTATCAGCTTGGGTGGCAGAGTCAGCTTTGGAACGTTCCTCTGCTTCCAATGCACCTTGGGAGACTTTAGTTCTTATGGTTGTTTTGTCAACCCCTAAAGCTGATATATTTCTCTTGGATCTTTTCTTTTTGTGAGGTACTAAGTCCTCAACAATGGGTCTTTTGGAGGCGGATTTGGAAATGGTGGTTGAGGGTGTCGCTAGAGTGGTTGATGTTGTGGCCAACTATTCACCCTCAGAAGAAGAAGAAGGAGTAGATTTGGAAGAGTTTAAGGGTTTAAGAAATTGAGTACCTTGACTCTCCTGATTGGCAAATTGAGTGTTGGACTCAGATTGTGTCGAAGGAGAGGCAGCTTCCTCTAATGCTTGTTCCCTTTGTCTTTACCTGCAAAAATCAAGATAAACCTGCATTGCTTGGGTTAATCCCAGCGCAGTTACCTTGGGACTGTTAAAAATATTAGTATTAATGGCCTTGCACTCCACAGTCTAGCCAGTTGCCAAACTGAAGTCACCATCAACAATTGCTTCGATGATGAGACCAAGAATTCTACCATAAGGTATGGTAAAAGTCTTATTGTTGACTCGGTCAACTAAGTCTTTAAATATAAGTCTTGCATAATCTACTCTGGTCATAGTGACCAAGGAATAAAAAAGTTGTAATTCAAGAACATTAGGCTGATCAAAACTGCCTGCCTTCATTTGTAAAGATTTACATAAGGTACTTAGAAGATAATTCCAAATGCCAGTTAAATATTTCATTTTAACCACTGAAGCCAATGGACCTGAATATCCACAAATAGGTAAAATGTTTTTGGCTTCAGTGTGAGAGACAACATTTTCATAATCATCTTCAGGCATGTAAGACAGTTCAAAAGCAGACCTAAGTCTTCTTAAAGTAATGAATACCTGTTTCTTACCATTAAGAATGGTGCCTCGAATTACGGCATGTCCTTTCTTCGTCTAACCCACCACACAACTACCCAAAACTCGCAGAGCATGTCCTGGTACACCACATCCGGCTTCTCAATCAATATCTTGCCAAAGGGATGATGCCATAAAAAGGCAACAATTTCATCATAACCTTCTGCCCAAGAGGGTGGATGAACATTGGCGGAGACAAGATTGACGATCTTGATTTACCAGTATCAAGATCAGTCGGGCTTACAACTACATCAGAACCCACAACATAGGGTGAAAGCTTGACCGCGCTTACCGGAGCTGGGTGTAGAAACCCAGATTCAGATGAGGAATCGTTATTGTTAGAGTTATTAGCAGATTGAGATGATGATGATGAAGCCATTTATAATTAGATAATTAAAGAACAAAAGAAAAAGATTACAAAATTTGACGGAACAGAACACAGATTAGGTTAAAATAAGATGAGAGAAAAATAAGAGTATGAAAAATACAATTTGTTTGGGACAAGGGTTAAACAGAGTTTGTATATATACATACTTTAAAATAACCGTTTGGAGGGAAGAGAGAGAAATATTTGATTGGATGAGAATAACTAGTGGGGGGTACTTTTGCAGTAAAAGTCCGTTGCCTCCACACGTGTTAATCACTCATTGATCAAGAAAAGATATATAAGTTAAACTAAATAAAATATGCAAAATAATAAAACGCACTAAGATAGTTAATAATAAAAACAGCTCCCAAGCTGGGTCAGACTCAGTTACCCATTTTAACTTGATTTTTACCAAGTAAAGACGGTAGTCTGTGTCAAACACAGCTTGCCCTTAAAACTTTAACAGAATTCAAAGGGGTTGAATTTATCATTACTTATCACACTGCCTTTTACATATTTAGCATTCCCAGCTTACTTATTAGAAAATTGAACCTGTTTTCATCCAATGGCTTGGTGAACAAATCAGCAAGCTAATTCTCAGTTGGAATGAAGTGCAGTTCAACATCTTCTTTCATCACATGATCTCTGATGAAGTGATATCTGATATCGATATGCTTGGTCCTAGAATGAAGTACTGGATTGTTGGAGATTGCTATGGCACTTGTATTGTCACAAAAGATAGGAGTCTTTGAGGCAGTGACATCATAATCTTGTAGCTGAAATTGCATCCACAAAATTTGTGAACAACAGCTCCCAGCAGCAACATACACAGCTTCCGCTGTAGAGATGGAAACTGAACGTTGCTTCTTGCTAGACCAGCTTACAAGTCTATTGCCAAGCAATTGACAAGCTCCAGAAGTACTTTTTCTATCAATCTTGCAGCCTGCAAAGTCAGAATCTGAATAGCCAATTAGATCAAATCCAAAGTCTTTGGGATACCAAAGACCCAGATTGGGACTACCTTTAAGGTATCTAAAGATTCTTCACTGCTTAAGATGTGATTCTTTAGGATTAACCTGATATCTTGCACATAGACATGTAGCAAACATAATATCTGGTCTACTAGCAGTTAAGTAAAGTAGAGAGCCTATCATACCCCTGTAAGCAGTGACATCAGTGGTTTTCCACTTTATCTTCACTAAGCTTATCACCAGTTCCCATAGGAGTTTCATAGGTGAGCGATCACTAAAACCAAATTTGTTCAGTAAATCTTTAACATATTTCCTTGATTTATGAAAATACCATTTTTGGTTTGTTTAACTTGTAAACCAAGAAAATAGTTAAGTTCTCCATCATGCTCATCTCATACTTTTAGACATTAATTTAGAAAACTTTTTGCAAAGTCTTTCACTGCTAGAACCAAAAATTATGCCATCTACATATATTTGTACAAGTAAAATCACCATTGTATTTTCTCACAAATAAAGTCTTGTCAACATTACCTCTTTTGAACTTGTTTTCTAATAAGAATTTAGATAAAGTATCATACCATGCTCTTGGAACTTGTTTGAGGCCATAGAGAGCCTTGTCAAGCTTATACACATGATTAGGAAACTTTGAACTTTCAAAAACCTGGAGGTTGTTCAACATAGACTTCTTCTTCCAATTTCCCATTCAGAAAAGCACTTTCACGTCCATTTGATAAACCTTGAAGCCTTTGTGAGCAGAGTAAGCCAAAAACATTCTGATGGCTTCCAGTCTTGCTACTGGAGCAAAGGTTTTATCATAGTCAATCCCATCTTCTTGTCTGTATCCAAGAGCTACTAATCTTGCCTTGTTTCTAATCACAAATCCTCTTTCATCCATTTTGTTTCTGTAGACCCATTTGGTTCCAATCACAGTTCTAGAATGATGAGGTCTTGGAACAAGTTCCCAAACCTTGTTTCTTTCAAACTGTGTTAATTCATCTTGCATCGCATTTACCCAAGATGGATCTAACAGAGCTTCAGCAACCTCAGTTGGCTCCATTTTACTCACAAAATTGACAAACATGCAGTAATTGCCTATTGCCTTCCTTCTTGTTTTTACACCAGATAAAGGATCACCAATGATTTGGTTGATTGGATGACTTCTTGTCCATTTAGTTACATGATGGGTATGTTTGATTCTTGGACAATGGGCTGACTCACATTAGACGTTCCAGCTTGATCATTTTGAGGAATCAAATGGTCAGCATGGATTGGAGTTGATGGAACAGAGTCAGCTTGGGAGTCATTCACTGGAATAATTTCTTGAGAAGGATCAGCTTGCACATTTTCAAAAATAGGTAACTCTTCTTCTTCAAATACTTGCTCCCCCTGAATTTGAGCATTCTAATTTTCAATTGGTAGATTAGAGGGAGGCTCATTTTCAGGAACAGCCAGTTCTTCAAAATCAATATTGTCATCTTCAAGTAGAGAGCAGTCTGGCTTGGAGCAGCCTTCATCAATTGTCACGTTTACAGAGTTTTCAATAGTTTTGGTTCTTTTATTGTACACTCTGTAGGCCTTCATCATTGTGGCATATCCAAGTAGGATGCTTCATCTGCTTTTCTTCAAACTTGCCAAGATGGTCTTTCTGATTCAGAATGTAACAAGAACTGCCAAACATTCTTAGGAAACCAATTTCTGGTTTTCTCCCCTGAGAAGTTCATATGCAGTTTCTGGTGTCTTTTCACAATAAGAGATTGCTTTGAGTGAAGCAGGCTGTGTGAATAGCTTCAGCCCAAAAATGAGGCTTGACATTGTTTTGTGCCATCATGGATCTGGCAGCTTCAATCAGGTTCTGTTTCTTTTTCTGCAACTCCATTTTGTTGGGGAGTTCTTGTTGCTGAGTATACTTGTGAAATACCTTTCTCACTACAGAATGAGTTGAGAGTGACATTCTTGAATTCAGTGCCATTGTCACTCATCAACTGCCTAACAGGCCTTTTGTATAGTATTTCAGCTTACTTGATGAAATGAATAATACTATCAGCTGCATCACTCTTATGCTTTGAAAAGAAAACCCATGTATATCTTGAATATTCATCAACAATGACCAAAGTATACCTCATTCCATTAAATGAAGGAGTACTTATTGGTCCAAACAGATCCATGTGCAGCAAATCTAAACACTGTCAATGGTTGAAATGTTTTTTTGTGTTGCTTACCCTTTCACAAGGACCACACAACTTGTCCTTCTCATATTTTATCACTGGCAGACTAGACACCAACTCTTTCTTACACAGCTTGTTGATGTCTTTGAAATTCATATGAGACAGCCTCTTATGCCACAACCAATTCAACTCATCTTGATTCTTTGACATGAAACATACTTCTCTTGTCACAGTTGCACTCTCATATCAAAAGAATACAAGGAATCATCTCTCTCAGCAATTAAAACAACATTACCTTCCAAATCCAGAATAATGCCCTTATCAGCTCGGAATCTTACTTCATAGCCAGCATCACACAATTGACTCATACTTATCAGATTGTGCTTTAAGCCATTCACATAAGATACTCTTTTAAAAGTAAGGGGACCATTTGACAAAATGCCAAATCCTTCAGTTCTTCCTTGGGAATCATCTCCAATGTAACACTAGGACCAGCGCTTGTCCTAAAGCTACATAGCAGGGACTAACATCCGGTCATATGCTTGGAACACCCACTATCCAAGTGCAGGTATGTGCATCGTGATAGTCCTGCATTTTCAATAAGATATTAGTTCATTTTGGGAACCAATCCAAGGATGGGTTCAAAGAGCTGACCACAGGGTCTGACTCAGATTGGGAAATAGAACCAATATTCTTATCACATTTAGAAACCCATTGTTGCTTAAGCTGACCCTTGTCAGATTTGAAATTCTTTCTTGCAACATTTAGAGTTTCCTCTTGAACAAAACCTTTGCCTATTCCAGATTTCTTACATTCAGACCTTAATTTACTTTGATCAACAATATTGAATCAGACACACTTGTAAGTAAATTAGTGTCATTAGAAATCTTACCTTTTCTGGACTCAATATTTAGAAATTATTTTGTAGAGTCAGATTTGAGGTGGTTTGGACTAGACACAGATTCAGTTGGTAAAACATTTCCATTTGAAACAGACTTCTTATTCTTCAGAATTTTGCTCTTTTCTTTGGAACAACATAATCTCTAATCTTCCTTTATTTCTTTTGATTCACCATTGTTGACTTAAATTTGAATTTGACACAGATTGGGTAATTGATAGTTTTGATAAATCAAGAGTTTCCTCAGGTTTTAATTCAACTACCCTATCAGATTCAGACACAGCTTCAGCAATGGTTTGACCAACTTTCTCAGGATCATTAAACCAATACCAGACTTCTGAACCAATATAATTGGTTTATAGTTCTTTCCTTTGGTTTGGACTTTGGGTGGTGAAGGAGGCTGATAACAAGGTTCCATGGCACAGACTTCACTGATAGCAATAGCTCTATCATAGTCACCATCAAATAGCTTGAACAAACTTGCACATTAACACATTTGTGGCTCTTTTGGAACGAGTGCACCGTGATTCAGTTATATGCTTGATTTTCAAAAAGTTTTTCTCAAATTTTAGCTTCAGTGACCAAAATAGCATTTAATTGCTTTTGAGCTTTTACTTCAGATTCAAGCTTTTCAATGGTGAAATTCTTTGAGCTTACTTCTTGTTTAAAATTGAAATTTCTTTTTAAGTTCTTGATTAAAGTGTTTTTGCAAGAGAACCTCATCACCAAGTCTATTTAGCCTTGACAGTTTTTCATTGTCACACAGATTAGAAAAGATATTTACCTCAGGTGGAGCAGTCTGACTTGAAGATGCCTTGTGAGCTGACTCAGATTGCTGTTGAATCTTGACAAGATCCTCAACAAACTTTCTTTAGCCATAAAGCACTTGGCATCCTTATACTTCTCATCATCAGAGGAAGTGACACTCTCAGCCCAGTCTTTGGCTATCAGACTCTTCTCATCTTTTTCAACTTTCTTACTCAGCTCAGCCACTTGTGCTTTCAAGGCCTTGTATTTGGTCTTGAGCTTTGAGTATTTTTCATTTTTCCACCTTTGGATGGCACAACTTGAGAAGACTCTTTGGATCTACAATCACCAGCCATGTGTCCAAGCTTACCACACTTGTAGCAAGTGACCTTGACACGTCAAATGGCTTCGTGGTCTTATCAGCTTGCCCACTTCTACCTTTTCCTTTGAATTTATTGAATGATCTCCTTCTTATCCTTTCAGCTAACAAAGCCACCTCATTGGCTAAGTCCTCACCATCAGATTCATCAACATCAGATTCAGAAACAAACAGAATTTGTGTTAGAAATCACAGGAACAAATTGATTGATGCATGGAATGATCTCATTAGAAATGAACTAGGTGTTCAGTCATAGATGCAACAAGTGCACTAGCAGGCTGACTATAAGAATCACCCATAGCAATTAGTTTCTCAGCTTCTGAACATTCTTGATTATGAAGTAAACCAAAAAGTCCAGGAGATCAAGATCTTGATACACAAAACTTAGTTTCACAGAACAAATATAATTATTCCATTTAGGTGGTAATGAATCAAGAAATTTACTTTTCAACACATCAGTTTTCTTAGTAATTCCAACAGCAGCTAAATCATTCATTAAAGCATTAAAGCGGGTATGAGTGTCAGTCAATGATTCATTTTCTCAATGAGAAAAAATCTTCATACCTCCTAGTGAGAGTAGTAATGGTAGATTCCATGGAAGTAGAGCAACCCTCAAATACGTCAATGTACCCCACATTTTCTTTGCTGTAGAACACATTTTAATTTAATGGTAAATTCTTTAGGCACA